>NC_089318.1:16232011-16532011 GCF_036669915.1 Pocillopora verrucosa | reverse complement strand
GGTCTGGCAGTAGGAGATCCCCCCAGTTAAAGTCAGCTACAAAACGACTTTATTTTGCTCTATCTTCTCGTAATGTTCAGTTGAACTTATCCTATGTACCATCTAAGGAAAATGTGGCCGATTTTCCGTCTAGGACAATGTCACGTGAGGATTCCAAATTGTCAATGTTAGCTTTTGAGAGGGTCGATAAAGAGTTTGGTGGAGTTGAAGGTCATTCGTTTGACTTGATGTCTTTGGACTCAAATGTAATGAAGAACAAAGATGGGTTTTCCTTGCCGCATTTTACTCCTTTTCCAAGCCCACACTCCAACGGTGTGAATGTCTTCAGTCAAGACTTGCGGGTTTTCCGTCCATGTCCAATCCTTATGTCTTCCCGCCATTTTCTTTGATTGGTCCACTGTTGAAGTTTCTCTTGAGTTTTAAGATCCCGTTCACTATTGTGGCTCCAGAGTTTGTTCCTCATCGCTATTGGTGTACACAGGGTGACTTGAGTGTTCTGCTATCCCCATCAAAGTCGGGTTATAGTCCAACACCTTGTCCCTTTTCTATGTGGGCGTTTCGCGTGTCTCGGTTCTAGGTGTAGAGTCGGGCTCATTGTTTGTTTGGTTTTTGTTCCCTACAGACATAGACCTAAAGTTCCGAAGTTCCGAAGTTATTCACTCCCTGCGTTGCGTGCCCACGATGCTCACATCCGAACGATGAGGATTTCAATTTCTGTCAGAAATGTGGTTATATTAGACGTGCTTCAATCCAAGGACCACTAAAGAAATTGGATATTGATGAAGGCAGCATTGCCCAACGAGTACGCGAGTTGAATGAGCAACGTAGTTCGTCTCGTTATTCTAAACAGAAATCAGCTCTGGAATTGGAGTTTATAAATTTTCTGGGAAACTTGTCAGTCCCCAAGTCTTTGTCGTCAGCGCTTCCTTCGGATGTTATTGCGTTCCTTGTGTGGAAGGATGGAAAGGGAAGGACACGAGTTCATAAACAGGATTGTCACACCTGGGGAGGTAATGCAGGGCTAGTTTGTGAGTGCCCTAAACGTTTGGCATTTGGGACTATAGATTCACTGATTGGCAAGTTGCGTGCTATATTTGCAGAGAGTGGTCGAGGCGCAGAATGGCAGTCTTTGTTAGGTGTAGGTAATCCAGCTTCTTGTAGATCAGTTAAGAATTATTTGAGTAATGTGCGAGAAGAACAGCTAAAGGCTAGGGTAACTCCACGCCAGGCAGAGCCTATCTTAGTGAACGATTTGCTGGTTATCTCTGAATTCATTAGAGCCCTTTTGTTGCATTCTTCGACTTTGCGCGCAATTCAGATTTTTATGTATGCCCGCGATCAGGCTTTATTTAAGGCATTATTTTTTGCTGGTGATAGAGCAGCTGATTTGTTACAAGTAAAAGTATCTGATGTTTTACGTTTCTCGGATAATTCTGGTTTGTTGTTCAATCATGTTTGGACAAAGTCTCTCAGGTCAGGTGACGCAAATGTGTTTGCCTTTAAGCGGGGATCTAATCCTTTGATTTGTCCTGTCCGGGGTTTGGAAATGTATTTTGATGTGTGTAAGCTGTTACGTATTAACCTTGCGCCAGGTTTCCTTTTTCGCTCTATTTCAAAATCTGGCGGAGTTTGTTTCAGCCATTTGGAGTCTTCGGCGGCTCAAGCGCGATTGAGTTTTCATGTTTCCGCGCTAGTTGGGAAGTTATCTAGTAGTCATTTAACAGTTCATGAGTTTCGCAGTGGGGCGGCTGTATCTTTAGCATTGCGAAGCGTAAGTCTCTGTGAAATCATGGACCACATTGGCTGGAAATTTAATAGGACGGCGCTTCACTATATCAAACTTAAGCAAGTAGTGAATCCGGCAGGCGCGGCGGCTAAACTAGCGGATCTCCCTTTACAAGCGGGGCAGGACTAAAAACATCAGGATCATCTTGTGGGATTCTCCCAAGCTTTTTCATGAATTTATTTTATTGAAGTTTTGAACTATTATAGTATAGGTTATTGTTAATGATTAGATATAGTATGTATTAAGTAAGGATTGGAAAGAGGATTAAAGAGTTCTTTGTGTTTCTTTTCTTAGGGTGCGTGATTGTTCATTTCATATGAGTCTGGGTGTAGGCTTGGGAAGGCCAGAGCGATTCTCCATACCTTATTACCATCTCATAAATAACAATTCCTAGGGAGGAATATTACACTATGCTAACTCAATTAGCATTGGTAATTAGTCCCTAGGGATTTTGGATATAATAGATTGTTTTGTATCACTCCTTGTCACTTCACTTGAGGCCTTGGGCTGTGTTCTGCGCATCGAAGCGTTTTCCCACCCACCCCACCCCCGGTCGGATTGATCCGTCTCACCATCACCCCTTCGCCTGGCTTGGGCTTTCCCGGCCAGAGCGATTCTCCATACCTTATTACCATCTCATGAATAACAATTCCTAGGGAGGAATATTACACTATCTTTAAACAGTTTCCTATTGTGGAGATGAATCCCAAAACTTCCTTTACACATAGACCATGCAGGTGTTAAACGATAACTATGTTTATGAAGGACTAATGTCCCTCCTCTATTCCCGCTCATACATGAGTAATTGTGAAGCTAACCTTGTGATGAGACGTAAGCAAGTGTTATGAAGCACAAAAGTAACAGAACAAAGATAAAAATCGACTTCTTCATCGCGCGGATCGTCAGGTTTCTGCGACCGACTTCTGGAACTATGTGCAAATTGATGTGAAAAACTTATTTAGATTCTTTTTGTTATGGTAAAAGCTTTCTGGTATTTTTTTTTTTTTTTTTTTTTACCAATGAGACTTGGTGTTCTTCGTTTTAATTCGATATCTTTAGCCCTTGTTCCAGCAAGAAAACAATTCATTGACGAAAATAAATTAACTTTCATGAAGCCTCTCGACGAGTCACTAAATAATCAATCATACGGACGTAACGGTGGTTTTAGTCTAAAAACCAGTTTTCATATTCTTAGCAAGAAACTAAACAGAAAATATAAATACTTCTGATGCTTTACTTGGCTTTCATTAGTGGAAATAGCAGTGAGCAATTTTTCCCTTATTAGGCCCAAAATCGTCTTCCTTCCTGAAATAAACTGCTGAAAACTAGAGTACCTAGCGCAATTAACGACAAATCGTTATGAATATTTCAGAAACTTTTTTTCACTTGAAATGAATATTTGCTGATGATACAACACTAAGAGATGACCATAATGATGATGGTAATTATCGACAGTTTATCCGTCTGAATGTTTAAGTATTTTTTTGTTCCTTTTAAGACTATTTAAAACCCCTTTGGGCACTTGTCCTCTATTTCAATTTCTCAGTCGGAATTATCCGTGTTGCCACCTGCAGGAAACTCCCAGATAGCTAATAATTTCCACAGAAAATGTAAATATTTAAGTAAGAAATTGACATTTCAAAATTCCCCTAAAATAAAGAGAAGTATATTTTCTCAGTCAAAACGCAAGTTTTTAGTTTCAATTACGTAAATGAATTGATTCGTTAAAGAAATCAATGAACAAATAACTTTTGCAAAGAGTCTCTACTGCAGGAGAGCTTTACTGTATGACATCCTGTTTTTCAGCGGGTTGAATTACTAACAAAGCTACATATTAACTATAACAGGTACATTTGTCGATATTCCCTGTCCGTGGTAGTAATTTCTTTAACAAAAAGTTGACCAAAACTTAACAAAAATCTGAATTAGCAGCATAATAACTACTGCGGCAGAAACAAACAAGAAAAGGGCCTTCAAACTTAAAAAAAAAAAAAAGGGAGAGAGAGAGAGAGAGAGAGAGAGAAAGAAAAGAAAATCTTTCACGATTGGCTGCGAAAGAAATACAAAAAAAAAAAACCGCACATTCATCATCTAATCACCCATAGTATATTGGTTGAGAATTTTAAAAACGTTGAAAAAAGTGGTAAGCTATCGTTAAGCGAATTGTTATTGTGGCGATAAACTACAAAACCTCTTTTAACCGAATAACAGATAAAGGTAACTGTAATTGAGAAGGACCACACCCCATCAGAGATGAATAATGCTTAAGCTCACCGTGCGATGAGACAGAAAAAGGTATCTTCATGTCGCAAATCCCTTTCTGAGACTGAAATCGTTCTGACGTTACAGCGGTTAATGTTTGAAAATCGATTTCCATTTTCTTGGCAACAAATCAAATGGAAAATATGAATGCTACTGCTGATGTTCTTGGCTTGAGTTTGTAGAAATATGCAGCAATCTATGAAATAAACTTGCTGAAAACCAGACCAACTGGCACTTTTTACGGGAGCTCTTTGAGAATGTTCTTTAGAAACTTCTATTCTTCAGGTATTATTAGCATGGCGAATATTACGGTGATCTTAAGTTTATCACGATTGAGAGCATTCAACTAGTAACCTAAAACTGGAAGTGCTGCAGTAAAATTTATGCTTTAAACCATCAATTTGTTTTGTTTTTTGTTGTTGTTGTTGTTGTTGTTTTTTTATCGCCTTACTATAACTTATAATAAAGGCTTAACAATAGCATTATCCGGTAGGATGTGATGAATGATCTCGAGGAAGTCATATCAGGTGGCCCACCTTATTGGTTTTTACCGATTACACATGCCGAGTCTCTATGTCAGTAAAAAATAATTCGTTATATGGATAGCCACGGTAATTGCAAATACCGTCTCTTTATTTGAGTAAAATAAAGAAAGAAAGAGTTCCGAAACCGTATTTTTAAAAAAAAAGTGCCTGGAGATAGTCCCAAGAAAGCAAGACTAAATGTATGTCAGAGTAGCCTCAGAGTGTAATTTATGTATGTCCCTAAGTTTACATTTATATAATCCCAATTTCACTCGGCTTCAGGGCCTTATCTTGGACATTTCATTGTCTCCCTTGTCACTGCACCAATATATATTCTATGACGTCAAAACAATTGTTGCTTCCATCATTTGCGAGCTTTTTCATGCTTTATTCGTTGTCAAACGTGTTGTAATCATACTTTAATCATCCCGTGAGGAAGCCACTTGCCTGGTGATGAAGCGGTTTCTTGTCCTGGAGGGGCTACATTTTCAGCCTAAAGCTGAAAGGCGATGATCATATGTTGGTGACGCATTCTAGTTGAGGCAGTAATGGAAATGGTAAAGACTGATTTAGATCTTCAACTATGCACACTCACTATTGCAAAAAAATTGACATTATTAAAAAACATTATACAAAATATCAGCGTATAAACTGAAGTTCCCCCTGAAAAAAGGAAAAGAAAGACTAATGTAATAGCTGCTTATACTTTCATAATAAATCACCTTTCCATCCTTCTGAAATAAGATCACGAAATGGCCAAATTTGGTGGCCTGTGGAGCATGCGCACACCGATGGAGAACTCTTATCAATCTGGTTTCACGTTGAAATTTGCAATTTTCTATTTCCGTTTCTTTCTCATCAGTAGTAAACGCACGCGTATTACTTGTAATATTCTTATTGACTTCCTCACTCCCCTCTTTATTGGCAGTTACTTGGCAGTCAGTTTTTTTCTATAGTCCCAACTACATGGTCTGCAAGTAACGACTGATTTCCTCTCCGAAATGTACGATTCCCCACATAAATGACTGGTTCCAAAACTATCCTTTGTTCTACAAGAAATAGCGATAGAATTCGTCTCTCTAAGATTATCTTAGGAAATCGCTCTGATCCATTTAGGCGAGTTTTCGAATTGAAAGGGGGACATCTGAAATTTTGGTGAGAGAGGTTTTGGCTAAGGAAAATATTTTGGAAAGAAATCTGTTGGAATGAAGAGCTAATGATCATCTTGTCAATATGTACATTCGCATTTCGCGTGGAGACAGACGTCTCGAACAAATGGTACAGAAAAATTTGGCCGGCCTTCTGGTGATAACCAAAAAAGTAGGCTTTACTTGGAGAGAAACTACTTTTTGCGCTCTGTTAGTTTTCGTCTCTGAGCCAATTGTTTTCCATATAAGTCTTTCATGCTCTTGAGCTCCGGGTTACCCTGCATAACAGGCGTAATTTCTCGCGCATTTCACTCGAGCAGACAAATGCATGAGGCGTGTGCAAACGGCGAATCCTTTGCACAGAAAATAACTGAATAAATAAATAAAAAATCAAATTTTAAAGAGTCACTATTTTCGTGTACGTCCTTCAGTGCGTGATCAGATCATGACCTCCTTTCACGTACAGTCCGCGACAACGACGTATTATAAACATTGAGTATGTCTTCATTGCCAATTTCTTCTTCAAATTGGCTTCGCATAATTGAAACGTCTAAGGCTAGATTTCAAAAAGTTATATTTTAGACAAATCGCACCAGAGGAGAAGATAATTTTGAACCCGTTTTATAAGCTGGTAAGCTTTAGGATACTACATTTTCTACTTCATGATGGCTTCTCGGCTTAAAATTTGAGAAGTTAACTGTGTCCCCTGTCACTGTACCAGGATGTACCCCATGGCTTTGATGTGCTTGTCTCCATTATCTGGCAAGTGCATTGCCTGATTTCCGCACGTGTTGGAATCATCAGTTAGACCTCCTGTGCCAAAACCAATTCGGGAGTTACAGGAACCACAGTCATTCTGGTCGTTAGCCATGATGCCGATTCTTGCTTTGGAATGAAGGCTGCTTCCCATTGCATTGAATCCTTCCTTATTGCAGTTGAACTGCAGGGAGGCCTGTTGACCAACCAGCGACTTCCACGTGTTACGACCCAGTAAGGTGGCACGGTATTTCCCATCAGCGATCAGTGAGAACAGTGAGTTGGCGTGCCTGTTGATGACAATGAACCTGAGCTGATGATTAATCTTCATACCGAGGCAGATCTTGGAGAAGGATGTATTCCAGTAGGTTGGTAACTTAGTCTCTTGGGAATCAAAGCCAGTCTTGCCTCCAGAAATGTTATAGGCATCTCTGTTGCTCCAAAATTGGGAATCGTAATGGAAAGTTCTCTGAAAGACAAGAATTGCATTTTTGATTTGCCTATGTTCATTTCAATAATATCAAGAGTTTCGCAAAGGAGACAGGGAGTTAACCTGCGTGCCGGCAATCTTCATGGCCAGCGTCCATCCTCCATCCCCACATCCAACAATTCCCATGTGACAGAAAACAGGAATCGTTTGTGAACCAAACATCAGCGGGTATACTTGGCTTCGTTGCGATCTTAAAAAAAAGAGGAATTAAAAACAATTGAATCAACCTATGGGTAGCCATTTGTGCCAAAATATCCATCGCTAGTAACAAACTCAATTTTTAGTGCTAAAATATCAATCTCAAGTGATAAACTCAATTGTTCGTGCTAAAATATCAATCGCTAGTGATAAAACTCAATCGTTAGTGCTAGAATCGACTTGATTTAGATCTTCAACTATGCACACTCACTATTGCAAAAAAATTGACATTATTAAAAAACATTATACAAAATATCAGCGTATAAACTGAAGTTCCCCCTGAAAAAAGGAAAAGAAAGACTAATGTAATAGCTGATTATACTTTCATAATAAATCACCTTTCCATCCTTCTGAAACAAGATCACGAAATGGCCAAATTTGGTGGCCTGCATCCAAATTCTCCCATTTGAGAGAAAACAGACATTGGCTTTGAGTCTAAGTGCAGGGTAACCTCGCCACTATTTTTTCGATCTACTAAATAAAGAATCTTCCTAAATAAAGAGATTTAGTTGAAACTTGATGAGGGCCATGGCTTCCATATATTTAGTAAATGACACAAAGTACTTTTCGATGGGGCGAAAGTTTTCAAGATGGAAGCTAGTGTGCAAGTTTATTATCAAAGTTGCTATGCTTAGCGCAGTATCATTTTCAGAATTATCATTATTAGAACTACTGTTATTTTCATATTCTCTCATTAAATTCCGCGCCGGTTTTGTTCTTAGTGAATAATTGACTTACACATTCCGGTCGAAAATTTCCTTACACGTCGAAGCTGAAAAAAAGAAAAGGCATATCAACAGTAATAAACCCTTTAGGAAAAAATGATGGGATGGAGTTTTGAAATGCTCTCAAAGGGAAAATTTACGCGTGGAATAGGAAATACACAATTTTCTTGGCCACTCGTGTTTTCGTAACTTGCATTGTTAGCGGTGTCTAATGCGCTAGATAAAAATAAAGGAGCGAAGCCGCGAATTTACCCAGCTTAAGAAATACAGCAGGTAAAATGTTACCCGAACGGCAGATATTTCCATCTCCATAGTATCCTTGTTTGCATGTACAGTTGTACGATCCCTTAGTATTGTTACACACAGCATCAGCACTGCAGTTCTGTCTTCCTGTAGCACATTCGTTGATATCTGAAAAGACTCTCCTTTAATTAGAACGTCGTCTGATTTACAGATAAAGTGCAAACAACAAGTGGAGACCCACGTTTGATCCGATGTCTTGAGAGCCTTGCAATTTTGTCGCAGTTCTCTCGAACATGCAAAAGTACCATCAATCCATTAAGGAACTGATTATTGAGCACGATTATAATACACTTTTAATTTACTTCTGTAAAATGTAAGGTAACCAATATGAAAACCTCCCCCCCCCCCTCTTTTTTTAACACCAAGAAATGGAGTTGACAACTTTCGTACTTCAGGATGATTCTAATCTGTTATTTCTCTCTAATTGGCGACCAATAACTTTTTTTTTATATTACGGTATAATCTAGCCGACAGAAAAACACTACAATTTCACTAAGTCTACCACTGTATTAAACCCTATGACTAATTTGAAGGTTTTTAGAGTTGAAGTTTGCTTCTTTAGTTTTCAATCCCTTGTTCGTCAATTAGAATAACAACTTTGGTCACTTTTACCTTCGCAAGTCCGTCCATCTCCAGAATATCCTGGTTTACACGTACAGTTGTAGGAACCCTTAATATTGTTGCACACAGCATCAGCACTGCAATCGGATGTTCCCTCGATACACTCGTTTATGTCTGCAACATTCAACCTCATTGATGTAGAGTATATTAAAGTTAAGTACTTGGTTCCAATGTCACTCAAATAATGCATAGAATTCTTGCGAGCTGTATCCGCACTGCTGGTTTCTCTTCTTTCAGTTCATCTCTATGAGCTCCCATTTTCCGGATTTACAAGACCACCCAAAATTGTTTTGTTGGTTCTTTATTTTTTTTTTTTCAGGAGATAATGTAACCCTTAGACTTATGCCAGTTTATTAATAATTTCTTTGTTTCACTCCTCCTAAGCTCCATGCATGGAGCTCATACAATGATTTTTTAGTCACAGACGGAAATACTGTCATCTTCTCCATAAAACTTATAACATGCAGACTTATTTACCTTCATCGCAAGTCCGACCCTTGAATCCAGCGGAACATAAACACCTATCTCTTTTGTCAGTAAAACCGTTTAGACAAGTGGAGTTGTTCTTGCAGGGTTTTTTTGCACAAGCACTCTGATGCAAAAATAAAAAAAATTCCCTTAACGTTTTAGTAAAACCCATACCCCTGTCCTATAAGTCTCGCTCCTTCTGGAGATGCAACATTGTGATAAGACTTGTAAAAAGCCTCTCATTCCAAATACATAGGCTCTTAATTAAAATCAAAACTTAGGGGGAAACAAGAATCATTTTGTCATGATATGCAACTAGTATACTCCTGTTTTGTTTTCTGCAAGTAGGCTAAGTACCTTTCGGCGACAAAGCACTAAAAATATTTAAATTTGAAAGTCTGGACATTTATAGTTAAAAATTTATAGTTGTGCTTTTATTTCAGCCTTAAACAAATTAAAGAAACCTACGCTGCACCTAGTATTAACTTATCGTAGCTGGGCAAGAGTCCATCTGACGTTGATTACATGTGGGCCTCTTACGTCAAAATATGAACACACACCATGGAGACCAATTTTCTCCGACTCAAATTCTCTTTTTTCGAAATTGGCAAACATTTCACAATCGATCCTTTACCAATAAGCATATAGATGAAAAGCAATGACAAATGTAATTATAATAATTAAAGCGATGATTTCATGCTCGTGATCGTGAGTGTAATTGCTCTGATAACATAGCATTTTTGAATGAACTAACTCCTCAGCTGAATTATAAAAAATAGGTTTTGTCCTTCCTCGAATCTTTTAGTCTGCTTCGTGCCCTGAGTAACATTTTTCTTTTTACAACTGCATTTTCCTTCTGTTTCTCAAGATCTTTCTTGAAACAGTACAACTCAAGTGATGCAACCAAGGTGAAAATCGTCCTTACCTCAAAGAAATAGTGATGCGAACTCTTTTTTTCTTTGTATTCATTGGGGTTGCTGTACTTATCAGACGACAGTAACTCACACCACAAATCACCTTCAGCAGCCAAGTTCACGGAAACACATAGAGGATGGTGATGGCATCTAAATGTGCATTCAAAGTCGTCGTATACCATAATTTCGTCAAGCTCAGGTACATCGAGATAATGAAACTTGTCCACCGAGAGCAGACTTTGCCTCGATATCTGTGATGAGGTAGGTAGTATGTTGTCGGGTTCTAAACTTGCTGCTCCTGTCGGTGGAGAGAAAGCTTACCATTTGTCTTTGTCGACAGATCTGTTTATGAACTTTTTATGAATAAACTTCGAATTATTTAAACTTACCGTAAGTGATAATTTTTGATACTAATTTTCATAAGTATTTTCTAGTACACTTCCTTTTTCTTTTTTCTTAAACCTCTTTGTTTGTCCTGCGGGCGACTATATCTATTGCCACCGGTGGATGACTTGGGTGATGCAAGTGTTGATTACCAGAAGATAAACGCACAAAACTGTCTTCAAATATGACATTTACGATCTCAAACTCGCTAGTATACATTCAAGTAGAAGAAAATTAGAAGTGCTGCTTTTGCCCAGCCAGGCCGTGAGTTCTAAATTTAGTGAAGTGCAATGAATTGCTAAGTTTCCAAAAATTTTGTTTTTCGTGTGGACTGTGGACGTCATTGACGATTTGTTAGAGAAAAAGTTCACAACAAGTGGGCGATAACCATTGCAGGAGACTCAAAGAATAGGTAGGGCATAATTCAAGGATGAAGACTGCATTCACACGGCCATATTTTAATTTCATACCTGGGAGTGCAATACCAAACAAAAAAAAAAAACTTGATTGACTTGGTTGATGAACTGGATAACGATGAACCAGTCTAGTAAAGTAAAATTTACATACGAAAGCAACGAAAACTATTTGCAATCTACATCAAATGACACTCACAAAGCTCAATCGGTTACGCAGTTTTAATAAGTTAAAGAGAGTGCATAGCTACGATTTAACTAATACTATTGTGAAAATGAAAAGCAAAACAAACCTCTTTAACAACCAACTGGCGTCAAACATTCAGATCCAGTCTTTCTAAAAGCGCTCCAAGGTATTTTGTTTAAAAAAAAATCGATTTCTTTCAAAGTTTTTTCATGAATCTGTCTTGATCTAAAAATACTCGTTAGCCTAGTGACAGACAAACAATAGGTCGCTAAAAGAGCTATCAGACAACTTTCGGCAACACAATTTTTCTAGATAAGGATGAATATTTTTCTCTCCTAAATGCTGTTTTAAGGCATCATCAAACACAAAAAAGCTTCCATGTGCTAAATTCAAGCGTCAACCATCGTTTTAAGACGTAAATGTCTTATGTTATTGAGTCTGCTTTCTGTGCACTGTTAGGTGGAATTTTCGTAAATGTCCAAAACATATCAGCCGGCTGGGCTAGAAGTTCGCCAAAGCCGCAACATATTTTTATCTTCCCATATTCCTCCACCAACTAATAAAATAACACTCCAACTGATTTATTTAAGGCTTTTCTGTAACTATAGTATTTTAAAGGCGATTTCATGGGTTATAAACACAGCAGATGGGTCCTTCGAACAAATTAATTCCTGTCGCGCGCTATCCCATAAGATTACAGGTTTCTCAAAGTTAAAATGACTTCACTCTAAATACCATTATTAGGAACACTTCCCAAAAATTCCCCAAACAAGAGCTGTGCAAAAATACGAGAACGGCAAACTTATGCCATTTTTGTCGATCGGCGCTCTTAAAAGAAAAAGATATCGGCGCTCGGAAAATAAAAAAAACAAATAATTTGCAATAATTTGAAAAAACAAGGCGGTTTCGACTACTTTAAGACTAAGGTAGATTCATGGGCAAATGTGAAAGAAAATGATTTCTTAACCGAAATTTACTAGACCGCTTCCTAGAGAGACTGCAATTGATTGAGAGGGACTAATTTCCCCCTCAATAACCTCCGCTCAGAAATGAGTAATGGTGAAACTAACCTCGCGACGTCACAAGTGCAGACATCATGATGCACAACACTTCCCGAAAGACATACAAATTGATGCCTAAATTATCTATCAATCATTTTTTTTTTTAACTTCCTGACTGCCTTTTAACCAATGAAATCTGAGTACTGCTCATTTCATAAACACCAGTTACATATCAAGTTTTTCTGTTTCATTTTATTGAATCGCTATGTCCTGTTGACACTCTAATATTTACTTCATATACAATAATTGCAGGACTGCGCTTAGCTGAGTACTACGTGGTGCTGATACGAGTAATTTCGTGCAAAATCAATACATTTGAAAACAACATAGCAAAATTTTGATCTTCCCGGTGTTCAGATATGTAACAGAGCTTGTTGAAAAATAAAAGGACCAAAACTTTTGACACAGAGAGAGAGAGAAAGAGAGAGAGAAACGAAAACCATTCACAATTTCGAATATGAAATTTTCGTAAATTTATTCATAAAATCATCTGCCCAACTATCTTTCTATTCACCTATAATTTATTTGATCAAATGTTAACCATCTTTTAACAGTTTACTCCTGTGGAGACCAAAAACAAAACTCTCTTTAAACAAGTCAAAAATGTTAATTTTTTAATTTATATTTGTCTTAAGCTTCTTGACGAGTCAATTAATTATTAATCGAATTGACATAAAAGCGGTTTGAAAATCGATCGACTTCCACTAATTCCTAGCAGGAAACTCGACGGGGAACAGAAATGCTTCTGCTGTTAAACTTGACTTAAATTTGCAGAAAAATGCCAAAATTACTCCGCCCTTATTGGACTAAAATCATCCTCCGCCTCGCAATAAATTGAATGAAGACCAGACCACCTAGCGCATTTTACGATAGTTTGTTTCGAATATTTTAGAAGCTTTTACAATCAATCTATAGGTCTGCATCACATGACAAACTGGCATGGCAAAAGTTACCAAAAGTTTAGGTTGGTCACGATCAAGATCATCAAAGTTTTAAGCTAAAATTGGAAGTGCTGGAAGTGAATTTATGCACTGCACTATCAATTTGTCTTTGTATACATTGACTTTAATTTTACATAAAGGCCTAATAATACATTCATCAGGTGGGCTATGATAAATTATCTCGACGTTGTGATATGAAGTGGCCAAACTAACAAGTTTTAACCGTTTCCGTTGTCTGGCGACTGTGTTTGAGTTTCTTTTGATGTAAATCAGTCCGAGTATCATAAATCAAAGAGGCCAGGTCACTTTCTACCTTTCAAAAGTAACACCAAGCTTCGACAAAAATAATTTTGCTGTATAAAATAATTTCAATTATGCAAACCATCCATCCAGATCTATCCACGTACCTGAAATTTCCATCGGTTAAATAATCAAACATTAATAAACAACTTTTTAAAAATCAATTTCACGATGAGAAAATTACGAGGCGACTTAAATTCATTTTGAAATTTCTTATCTTCTTACAGTGGTACAATTGGTATATGCCAATTCTTCTCATTCTCCTTCTCCTTCTTTATCTCCCCATTAAACTACATTCAAAGTCATCATATACCATAATTTCGTCAAGCTTAGGTACATCGAGATAACGAAACTTTTCGAACGAGAGCAGACTTTCCCTAGATGTCTGCAACGAGGTAACTGTTATGTAGTCGGGGTCGAAGAACGCGCACTTTTCGTTTTGTTTTGTTTTGTTTGTTTGTTTGTTTGTATGTTTTTTTTCTAAATAGTTTACTAATAAAAATACTTACATTTAGGAATAGATATTCGATGACACCTACTCAGAGACAAATAATTAGAGTGCATGGTGTACTTCCACTAGCCATGGACAATTGTCTGCGATTTAATAGGTCAAAATAGGTACTTATTTTGCCAAGAAAAAAAAAAGAGCTATTAAAATAAAAACCGAAATAGGTAAAAGGAAGCTAGTTAGATCCTACCAAGATATTTTTTCAACCAACAGCTTTCGATAGATCCGAATATTTTAAAATTTTAAAGGTGATAATATTTATACAAATTTTTTGGCCGGTTTACTTCCTTTGCTTCCTTTAAACCTCTGTTTGTCTTGTAGTCGATAGTATCTATTGCCACTAGTGGCAGACTTAGGTGATGCAAGCGCTGATTTCCAGAGACAAACAGACTAAAACAATGAAAACCATCTGCAATCTTTATCAAGTGAACCTTACAAAGTTTAATCGGTTTCGCAGTTTAGTAAATCTAAGGATGTACGAAGCCACGATCAAACCAATACTATTGTGAAAAACAAAAGAAACCTCTTTAACTATATGCTAGCATCAAACATTAATACGCTTTCCCTTTAGAAGCGGTCTGGTGTATTTCGGCTCCAAAAAAAAAATATTTATTTGAAAGTTTTTTTTTGCCTCATTCTAAAAGTTCTCGTTGACTGAGTGATAAACAAACAACAGGTCGCTTACAGAGCTAAGAGTCAACTTTCGGCAGCACTATTATTTTAGATGAGGATGGAGAATTTTTCTGTTATTTATGGCATCGTCAAGCAGAAAAAGCTTCATTGTGCTAAATTAAAGTGTCAACCACAATTTTAAGACGTAAACTTCGCATATAATTGGTTCTGCTTTTAGTGCATTATTGGTTGGAATTTTCGAAAATGTGCAAAATATGTTGGCCGGCTATGCTAGAAGTTCATCGAAACCACAACATACCTTTATATTTCCAAACTCCTCTACCTACATGACAAAAATAACACTCCACTTGATTTATTTTGGGCATTTTCGTAACTATACTATGTACTAGCGATTTCATCGGTTATAAACTCAGCTGAGGGGGTCCTTTGAATAAATTATTCTTGTGGCGCACTACCTCGTAAGATTGCAGCTTTTTTCCAATTTAAAAAGACCGCACTTTAAATACCATTATTTATTTTACTCATTGACACGAAGATATACTTTGGATTAACTTGGCTATTTCAAATCTCTCCAGACTATTGAATTCCCTCTTTTTTCTCTTTAACTGAGTAATAAATAAAACAAGAGGTCGCTTATAGAGCGAAGAACCACCTTCGGCGGCGGTATTTTTTCCTTGATAGGAAAGGAGATTTTCTCTCTCTCATGGCATCTTCAAGCATAATAAAGCTTCAAAGTATTTAATTCAGGCGTCAAACCTAGGTTGTAGACGTGAATTTCGTACATAATTGAGTCTATTTTTTGTGCATTATTGGGTGGAATTTCGAAATTTTGCATAATATGTTGGCCGGCTGTGCTAGAACTTCGTCAAAACAACAACATATCTTTATATTTCCATTCTCGTCTACCTAACTTTTGTTAGCCTGAATAAAAATATTACTTTTGTTAACCTGAATAAAGATATTACTTTTGTTAACCTGAATTAATATATTATGGGAAAGGAGTTGGAATTTTGTGTTCAGCCTAGATTAAAAGTTGCATTTTTTACGATCATGACCGCGGTAAAGACAAAATAAGTGTCAAGCTGAAAAAAATAATTTTCAATGTAAAAAACCGTTAAAACTGGAAAACTTATGTAACTTGTTCTCAAATAGGATCCAACTAAATATGCCAAACAAACAAATTCCTCAACACGAGCTTTGCAAAAATGCGAGCACGAAAATTTATGCCATTTTTAATGATCGGCGCTTTCAGAAATGGGCCTTTGAGCGCCGGAGCGATTTTCGCTCTGGAAAGAAAAAAACTGCAATAAATCGAAAAAACAAGATGGTTTCCATTACTTTGAGACTAAGAGAAATTCGTTGAAAGAAATCGATGATTTTAACCGAAATGTCTGAACCACTTTTTCGAGAGACTACACCTCAACTACGATTGAAAGAGGCTAATTACCCCATCACTAACCCCGCTCAGTTATCGATAATAGATAAACTAACCTTGCGAAGACACAAGTACAGACATCGTGAGGCACAGGACTAACAGAATACAGATAAATATCGAATTCTTCATGGCGCTGAACCTTCTCGAGACCGACTTCCCGAGAAACATAAACTGATGGCAAAATTCGATCTTATAATTATTATTATTTAGTTTTTTTTTAACTTCCTTGCTGCCTTTTAACCGATGATTTCTGATTATTACTGGTAGTTAAGGAGATCACTATCCCTGGTAACCAATCATAGAGAGCTATTCTGCACCACTTAACCGACGTGGGCCAATTACCGTTGAGTATTTGTGACACACCCCACACTTGAAATGTAACGCAACATTCACAGGTGTTTACACATGTTAGACGTACAGACAGTCACGAATTAGACAAAGGAAATAACACACACTACTTTCTTTCTCTCAGGATATCACGCGCCGTGGTTCCTTATTGTATTTCTCCTGCCCTCCATAACAAAAAAAATTGAATCTCAGAGGTTACTAGGCTACCGTTAGCCAAGTAGGAATGTTACAAGTCATTCCGTGCGAAATCAAAGTGAGATCGTCTCAGTGCTGTACGAAAGGACCGAAAGACAACTTATGAAGTAGAAATTAAATGTCCTGGTCTGTCAATAATCTCTACTGAAGCATCTTTTTAAAGCAAACTTTATTAAGCTTTTAGTTTTTTGCTCAAGTCCTGAGTCGCGCCTTTCGATCAACAAGCCTTTTGCGGTATTCAAGAACATAGTACGGTTTCGTAATCCTCTCTGCAATTCATAAACCTGATAAAACTCGATAACCAGATAAGCATGTATTTATCCCGGTTCTTATTCCCATTTCTACTAACTTTGTGCCCTCGATGAAATGACTATATCCTAAGGCAACTCCATTTGCGCTACGCGCATCTAACCACGTAAACTGTAATTGTCCTAAAATGTCCCGCTCTCCACGTTGAACCAGTTCCATAACCACCAGTTACAGATCAAGTTTTTTTCTGTTTCATTTTATTGAATCATAATGTCTAATGACGCTCTAATCTTCACTTCATATTCAGTAAAGGCGGAACAGTTAAGTGAGCAGTGATGGTATGAGAAATTTGGTGCGAAATTAAAATAACATATTTGTAGACGGCATGGCGAGATGTTTATCTTTTCCAATGTTCAAATACTTAACAGAGTTTGTCGAAAAATGTCTATTCTAGTAGTTTTTTTTTAGATATCTTACAAGGAGGAACTTATACCCAGACGGAAAAAGAGTTTTATATGTAAGAGAAACAATCAAACGTGTGAACTCATAGAATCCTCTTATTTTACAGACTTGGACCCGGAATAATGTCATTCTTTACCATGAGTGAAGATTCACTTTGGGATAAGGTCTTGGCCACATTCGTTAACGTGAAGGCAACGATGACAGGATTATAGCCTCACACAACTACCAGTGAACTTACTGAATGAAAAAGTTTTTTTCCCTTTTGCGTGATTCTAAATTTGGAAAATTTCTATGACGATGAAAGGCAACAGTGTCGAGAATTTGGGTATTTTACTTATAAACATATTCTTATGAAAGTGCTACCGGATGATTTTTAAATTTCAAATGTTTCAAACGCGGCATTTTTTTTTTTTTTTAATTTCAAAGGAAAACAGTTCAAAGTGGATTAAGTCCTTTTCAAAGTACAAACCATTTAAGTGGAATTTTGAATCCCTCATAGCTTTAAGACCTACTTTACTTATTTCATGTTTAGGACATTATCGTGGATTGACCAAATGTTCAGAAAACAAGTCAAAGATCAAGATAGCGGTTTTTAATCTGCCAACATCATGTACAAATCGCCTGGCATTGGGTACTAGAAAAACCCAAACGGAAAGATTTAACAATTTCCTTCCCTCAATACTTCAAAATGTGAACTTACAACACAAACATAAAATAATAAAATGTGGAATAAAATAGAGTTCGCTAGTTGCAAGCAAAGTCCTGGAATCTGGCGGGTGGCCTAACACGGGTAGTAATGAACTCTGGTTCAGGGCTAGGTTGCTGACTTTTTGGTCCTAAGTGGACCTCCCCGTCTGATGTAATGACCTGAGTTGGTGTATCCTTCTGCTTGGCTTCTGATACCCCCCTCCCAAGAACAACACGATCACAAGCTGTTCCTCTATGGCTGGGGTAAGGTAGCTATTCCGCAGCTGCTCCACGTGGCGCCTCCAGGTCTGGTCATTTACTTTCACCCTGAAAAGAAGTGGACCCGTTCGCTCAATGACTGTGCCACGCACCCAGTTTGGCCCTCTGCGGTAGTTGCAGACCCATACATACTGGTCGTTGACGAAAAACTTTAAGGTACTGTTGTTAGACTGGAGCAATCTCTTGTCGACCCCCCTCGTGACATCCGGCTTAAATAGGTCCAGCCTTGTCCTGACATTTCGACCAAGCAATAGCTGCGCAGGACTGAGAGCAGTTGTTGCGTGTGAAGCTGATCGATATGTTAGCAGTAACCTATGGAGCTTGTGTTGAAAAGTTCTCCCCGACTTGTCAGCTTTTATTCCTTTCTTGAAACTCTGTACCAGTCTTTCCGTCTGATCATTGGTTGAGGAGTGATGGGGCGCGCCAGTGACATGCTTAATCCCATTTGCAAACGAAAACTTCCTAAAAGTTTTCGAAGTAAACTGAGGCCTACTGTCTGACACAATCTGATCAGGAAGTCCCATGCGTGCAAATGTGTAGATGTGAATCACATGAGGTGAGCCTATCCTACCCAGTTCTCAGGATCTTCGCCCAGCTTTTTGATGAATACTTTCAGTTGTTTGTAAAACGCTTTCTCTGTCCATCCACGGACCTCTTTCCAGTAGTCAGCCAACAACAGAGGAGCTATTTTCGGAGAATGGGACTTGTGAGTTTGTGCAATTGAACCGTCTGCATTCAATTTAAGTTGAACCAAATGTATTATGCATTTTTTCCTGTTGAACCATTTGAGCTAGTTTGACCATTTAAACTACTTCAACCAAGTAAGATAGAGTGTGCAATTTGTGCAGTTTAACTGTTTTTGTAAGTTGAAGATTTAACCAGTTGGACCAATTAAGCTAGATTGTGCAGTTTGTGCAGTTGAAGCACTTAAGCTAGTTAGACCATTTGGACTACTTCAACCAAAAAAGATAGGTTGTGCAATTTGTGCAATTTGTGCAATTTAACTGTCTACGTTAGTTTGACTATTCAATCAGTTGAGCCAATTAAGCTAGTTTGTCCAGTTGAACAGTTTAAGCTAGTTTGACCATTTGGACTACTTCAAGAAATTCAGATAGCTTGTGCAATTTTTGAAGTTAAATGTCCTCGCTAGTTTAACTATGTAACCAGTCAAATCATTTGAGGCAACTTTAACAGTTTCTGCAGCTGAACTGATTAAACTAGTTATGAATTTTATACAGTTTAACTGTTTTCGTAAGTTTGACCATTTAATGTACGAGAACCTTAAAACACAAATAACTATTTAGTATATACCAATAATTGAAAATGAAAGTATAATGTACCAACCTGGCATAAGAAAAACGTATACACATGTAACTTTGGTTCTGATATCAAATGTTCATAGATTCTAAAATAACACGACACTATATAAAAAGTCATTCTTCGCATTACCTATCAGTTTTTTCGGCTACAAATTCAAGCACCATAATTAGTGCCAAGAAAGTCAGTGTTTCTGTTTTCGTTCCTTAGGAGAAAGGCATTACGAATATACCGAATATGTCTATCTTTCTAGAACTTTGTTAAATACGATATAGTTTATTATCCTTTTAAGGAGCACTAACGTGGAAGCAAAACCAAGAAAGTTAAAACATCTTAGAGAGAAACAGTCTTACCTTATAGTCACCTTTTAGGTAGGGTTTCGCTAGATTAATTTTCTCTTTCTGAACCTTGGTCCACGTGACTTCCAACAGCATTGGGAACCTTTATTTCCGTATTTGAGGACAGTTTCAGAGTTTTCTCCCCAAAAGGCAAGTCATGAATTATGTGAGTACTGGTGATGTACGACAGAAAATGATCAAGTTTCTCTAATGCAATGTACATTCTTGTGCCTTTAACATATTTTACGTTCGCGCCTTTGCCGCGGAGTAATAAATGATGTCTAGGTGTGTTAAAACGATACCTGGACAAATTAGGTATCCATCTCTGCAAATCTTTATCTGCCATAATGGACAAAATCTTCCTCTTCTTCTTCCAACCCCTCCCCTTCATCCTTCTCATTCTAAACCACAAAAACCAAATGAAAGAGAAGAGAATAAGGGGGAAAAATTAAATGAAGGAGAAAAATACAGTAAGGGAAAAGGGGGAGGGGGGAAAGAGATTACAAATAAATTTAAATCTATGACAATCTATTGAACAGGGGTCAACTACAGAAACCAATCATTCATTCCAGTCTCCTCACGGTTACCTTTCCTTTTGAGTTATATTTTAGTGAGAGTGTAGATTCAAACATGTCAAAATCCCATATAAACATAAAACTGTCTTTTGCATTACAGAAGCCGATAGCAGAACTATTGCAGTGAACAGTGCTAATTTCCTGTAACTAACCCCAGCGAAAATCCGCGTGAACCAGCCAAATATTCAAAGTATTTTGAGACAAAAATTATGGTATGAGTAGTCACCAGTGTCCTCTAACTTTACAGAGACAAACAAATTGAATAGGGAGAACCTGCATGGTGTGTTGCCTGATACTTAACAGAATGACAGAAGGCAAGCTGACCATATATGTAAATATCTTAATGTGGATTAAAGCTTACCAGATTCAATATTTTCATCTGCATAATACACTGGTGTCAATGGAACGATGAGTCGAACTTACTGTGGCTGTCGACTCTTTGTCTTTTTCTATAAGCAGCTTGAGAGTTTTTCGACAAGATGCGCAAATACCTAAGAAAGGAAACGAAACGAAGAGAAGTCAGTGGGGTGAAGCCAAGTTTACAAAGAGCAAACTTACCTGAGCCTATTTGAAGAAACAGTCAAATTTTCTTTAGAGTTATATGTGAATGAATTTTCCCGATTCCTCGGTCGCATTTGGGCCACTTTTTGCCTCCTCTGTCATGATTGAATAATGCCTATGGCACTTTACACCTCGCAGTAGATCCCCGCCTCCAGCCAACCAAGCCTTTCGCGATATAATGGATGGTCATAAAATTTATGCTTGCAGGTTGTGTAAATACTGCTGTTCGGCTGAGGATAAGGTCAACTTCGTCCTCTGCACTGGAAAATCCTAGGTTTGCTGTATGGTTGGAAATTGGTTTTTAACAGGTCATTAAGGGATGATTTGTGCTTCTTTTGTCCTGTCTCTAGTGTCAAATCCACATATTCCTGTTACGATTGACTTAAAAGAACAGGACACCTCCATATTCACTCATTAACACGCGTCGCAACTTGCTGTGTTTACGAACGTTTATCTAAAACTCTTACAAAGTGACGACTCTACTTCTAGACTACTGACAAATTGTCTCAGTTCGCTCAAAACAAACAAAAACTGACACCTGTTTTTAAATTAATACTGACATTCTTAATTAAATTCATTCGAATAAAAATGATAGGGACGATTTTTTTATCATTTTACAAGGTTTCCCCAGGGAAACGCCGCAAAACATTTTTTTGTTTCCTCAGATAATGGTTTTTCTACAGCGATCACATTTGTCACTCTTTTGCTTTCTTTTTTTCCTAAACAGGGTTCTGTTTGTCTTCCCTTTTTACTAAGTTGATACCTAATGAAAAACCGCTAAGATCCACCAGTCATTTGTTTCATGTTTCAATTCTGTAGTGGTAGATTTCACTCGAAGCGGTATTTCACAACACCCACCTGATAACATATGTTTTTGACTTGAGGTCTCTTGGTTCCGCTTTGGTTCGCTGTTCAGTTCAAAACTAATGTTTCGGCAAAGAAGACTTAACGACCGGCACTCTAAGACCATTTTTTAGGAAAATGGAGGAAGTGGATGCGTACAACAAAAGCCATAAACGTCCGAAGTATGCAAAACAAACAATACCACCGCTATGTAGTGAGAAATGATTTTGCACGATTAGTTCACCAACCAAACGAGACCCTCAGGAATACAGTTTCCTTCATCATTGATTTGAAGACGAAAAGGTAAGATTATATACGTTAAAGTATAGATTTAATGTTTTCTGCTTAACTTTTTAGGTGCTTCTGTCAAGTGTAATGTGCGTTGCAGTGTCATGTCGCGCGCGGAACAAGTTGAAACGACAGTGCAATTTATCCAACTTTAAAAATCGATTCTTTCTCTCTGAGTCATTTCCCCAAAAAATATTTTGGGGCATTAAAAGAACAACTCTTTCACTTTTAAACGCTAGGTTTAGTACCTAGTTTAGTACCACAAGCTTAAATAATAGGCTAATTTTAGATAAGTTTTCTTCTCGAATAAGTCAACCAAATTAAATTAGATTGTAAAAGTAAATAGTCGATAATTGCTAAAAATTGTTGTACGGTATTTTTTGACATCTTTCTACAATATGTGGTTGATTTTATTGCCCTTGAGTGTTTTATTTTGTAGCGCGGGGCGTCGTGCATCGCCCTAAATTTCGCATTAAAAAAAGCGGCGTTTTCACAAATTTAGTGATTATCGACGTCCTCGAAAACCAATCGATATTTAGCAAATGAACTATGCAGTGTTTTATTTTACATTAAGGTTTACCTAACAGGAGATTATGGGCCAAATTGATATTTCAACATACACCCTCGTTAGAAAGGCGAATCCACGGAAGAAAGATACAAAACTGTATGATATTGAGATCGATATGATATTAAATCGATACCGAGGGTCCGTTTCCAACTTGCTGAGAAGTGCATTTAATTGCCTTCCGCCACGATTACTAGCTTTCTTGACAGCTTTCTGAAGACAGAATACTTTCTTTCTGAAGACTTCTGATATGCGACTATTGATTATTACACCTCGTATACCTGATTGCTCAAAAACTTTGTTTGCGATTGTTGAAAGGACTGGTTCTCCGTCTCCGTCTTTACATTGCTTTCGCTCGGTCGTGTTTTGATCAAAAACGCCTTGTTAATTTAATTTCACGCAACCGCTCGGCGAAATGGTAAAAATGACGAGGGAAAAACTTTACCTTCAAGTTAGAAAATTAGCGAAATAGAAAGCCACAATATTATAGTTTAATATTTCAGAGGTACATTGAGTGCTTTTTCCGTAGAGAATCCGCACGATGGTAAAACATTCGAAAAATACAGTCGATTTGAGTGGGGTGTTGAAGTGGGCGTGGTCACTACATTCATGTTAAGACTATTTGTACCCCATGAGTTTGATATGGTTATGAGCATTTCTGTTGCTCCAGAAATGGGAATCGTAATGGAAGGCTCTCTGAAAGACAAGAATTACATCTTTGATTTGCCTTTGTTAAATTCAGCGATATCGAGAGTTTCTTAAAGGAAGCAGGGAGTTAACCTTCTCGCCATCAATCTTCATCGCCAGCTTCCATCCTCCATCCCCACATCCAAAGTTTCTCATGTGACAGAAAACAGGGATCTTTTGTGAACCAAACATCAGCGGGTATACTTGGCTTCGTCTCGACCTTAAGGAGAAAGAGGACGTCAAAAAAATAGGCAGTGAAGACTGCATATGGCTACTGATACCTCACATTGTTTTAAAGCATTGAAAAAAAAAACCGGGGTTGTATGATGATGCTAAAAGTTAGCGTTGCAGAAGATTTGATTAGCATGCGAAACAGAAAACCTGCTACATCTCACATACTTATGAGAAGTCCACAAGAGAAAGAAGATTCAAGAATATAGTGAATAATTTACACTTAATCACTACCTTAATTGTAACAAATAATCATATTAATAATTATAATAATAGTAATAATAATGATCATAATGACGATAACAAAAGTAATAGTAATGATAACTTGATTTGCCTATGAATTATGAATCATTGTCACACTTCATTGCAATTCCATTTTTGTGAGATTTTTGTTTCATACAACAAGGCATTCCGCGTTTCAGAATATTCCACCATTCCATCATTCCATCGAATGGCGTCGCCCTGTTGAACTCCTCGTATCGTATTTCGGACCTTTGCTCGCTTCATAAATTTAGCGGCTCTTTCGAGCATTTGTCACTGATTGAAATGGTAAAATGATCTCTTTTCGGATGAATAAAATTGTTCTTCAAAGTTTCCACGATGTGCAGGTCAAACCTATTTAGATATTTCGGCAAAGAAAAAGTATTTTTTTTCAATCATTTGCCGGAGACGCCACTGTGAAGTTATTTTAAGATGTTTATCATCTATTGTAGTAATTTGCGGCTAGAACTGAAAAATTATATCTTCGGATCTACTGGGAATAATTCGCTGATTCAAACGGTAAAATGCTCTCTCTTAAACTAAAAAATTTTTTCCTCTAAATTTCCATGATGCGCAAATCACTCCTCTTTAGACATTTCTGCATGGTGAAGGTTACTTTTTTCACGCGTCATTCTGAGATGAATGTGAGATGTTTACCGTCTTCTTTAGTACACTACGAGACGAACAATAAGTAGCACCGGAAAACAGTGTGGTCACCAATCAAAGCGATCAGAAGAAATCGTCGCTAAGAGTTGAACAGACAAAGATGTTCGGAAACAAATAATAGCCAAGAGTGAGGAATATCGGGTAAAACTCGGCAGACTTCGTGGTGGACAAAGAGGGGAAGTTTTTAAAGAAAATGAGGTGCTGCGTCAGTGGGAGAGCATAACAGGGTAATTTAGTGGCCAATTTACGTTATAAACTTTTTTCTACTTCGAATTGGCTTCGTACCAATTGAAACGTCTTAGGCTAGACTTAAAAAAGTTATATTTCAGACAAATCACACCAGAGGAGAAGATAATTTTGGACCCGTTTTATTAGTTGGTAAGCTTTAGGATACTACATTTTCTACTTCATGATGGCTTCTCGGCTTAAAATTTGGGAAGTTAACTCTGTCCCCTGTCACTGTACTAGGATGTACCCCATGGCTTTGATGTGCTTGATTCCATTATCTGGACTCCACGTTGCCTCATTTCCGCACGTGTTGGAATCATTAGGTTGACCTCCTGTGCCAAAACCGATGCGGGAGTCACAGGAACCACAGTCATTCTGCTCGTTAGCCGTGATGCCGATTCTTGCTTTGGAAAGACTAGGGCTGTCTCCCACCGCATTGAATCCTTCCTTATTGCAGTTGAGCTGCAAGGAGGCCTGTGGACCAACCAGCGACTTCCACGTGTTACGACCCAGTGAGGTGGCACGGTATTTCCCATCAGCGATCAGTGAGAACAGTGAGTTGGCGTGCCTGTGGATGACAATGAACCTGAGCTGATGATCAATCTTCGTACCGAGGCAGATCTTGGAGAAGGATGTGTTCCAGTAGGTTGGTAACTTAGTCTCTTGGGAATCAAAGCCAGTCTTGCCTCCAGCAAAGTTATAGGCATTTCTGTTGCTCCAGAATTGGGAATCGTAATGGAAAGTTCTCTGAAAGACAAGAATTGCATTTTTGATTTGCCTATGTTCCTTTTAATAATATCAAAGGAGACAGGGAGTTAACCTGCGTGCCGGCAATCTTCATGGCCAGCGTCCATCCTCCATCCCCACATCCAAAGTTTCCCATGTGACAGAAAACAGGAATCGTTTGTGAACCAAACATCAGCGGGTATACTTGGCTTCGTTGCGACCTTAAAAAAAAGGGATTAAAAACAATTGAATCAACCTATGGGTAGCCATTTGTGCCAAAATATCCATCACTAATAACAAACTCAATTGTTAATGCTAAAATATCAATCTCTAGTGATAAACTCAATTGTTCGTGCTAAAATATCAATCGCTAGTGATGAAACTCAATTGTTAGTGCTATAATCGACTTGTCATCGATTTTAACTTGAACCAGTCTCCCGCTTGTTAAGCAAAGATGAATCAATCAAATCTTGCTTACTTTCTTGAAATCTGATAAGGGATAGAGAGACCGGCACGGACTCCCCATGTGGCTTTTGTAGTCGCGTCGCATAATCGCCTTCAAATTATGTTTTTACTTTCACAAGCGTGTCCTTAAGGGATGCTCCCTTTTTGTAAGAGATGATTGGATGTTTTGAAAACTTGTTTTCAGCAAGAGCTGATTGTGTATTAGATCCCAATGCTCCATCAGTATTTGTTTTAAGTTTTTTAACTGCCTGGTGTGGTACGTTGTGACAAAAGACAATTTAGTGGAGGAGGGGGGGGGGGGGGGGGACAGGGAGGTCAGAGTCTCCCGCTTCCCGTACCATGTTCTCCCACCTTCCGTACTTTTATGCCCTTTAATCTCCCGACTCTCACCCTTCATTGTGTTGCTCCCATCTTCAGGTTAATCAAGAGGATCAAATTTTTAAACTGTGCCAAAACGTAACATTCTTGTTCATTTTCTGGCCTTTGGTGGATATGAAATGGAAATTTCAAAACTTTAATATATGAATGTTTTTGACCAAATAATACCAGTAATAAACAACAAACTATCCCTTTTTTTTATTTCTGCTCCCGCTTCCCGCCCCCTGTTCTCCCGCTTCCTGCCCTCTCCCGCCCCCCTGTCCCCCTCCGCAATAAATGTTGGTGACCTTTTAGCTTTTGTGTATGTGCAAGAAACGATTGTCTAGAGGCGAAGCTGACCCCTGAGAGAGACTATTCTATAATGTTTTCTGGGTACCCCTCTTGCTTTGAGGCGTTGTTTAAATTTCCAAAGGTGCTCCTCAAATGTTTCTTTCGAAGAATTAGTTCCAGGCCATGTTATTGTTTCGCCTTTCTTGATACCATATTTTACGTCTGGTCGGTGGCACGAGGCAAAGTGCGCAAATTAAAAAAGGTCTCGGTCAGCGAGAGAGAGAGAAGACAAAACGTCATCTACACAACATTTCAATTCTCTATGCTTAGTTTCGCTTTGTTGGATTAATCTTGTTTCAATTAACGCCATGAAAATATTAGCAAATGACACTGCCATTTTCGTACCTATAACACTGCCATTTTCGTACCTATAGCAATGCCATGTGTTTCGAGGAAGTTCTCCTCATTGAATTAAACCGAATTTTCTCTAAGTATTAAGCCAAACATTTCCCTGAGGTAGTGCGTTGGGATCGGTGCATTATGGTTGTAGAACTTTTCGTATGCTTCAGATACTATGTTCGTTCCTTCCTCTTGAGGTGTATTTGTTTACAAGCTAGAAAAGTCCATTGATACTAGAATTGTTAAATCTTTCCGTTTGGATTTTTCCTTATACCCAATGTCACGCGACCAGTTTTCCATATTTGGATTTGACCATGTGGTTGAAGTTTTTTGCAGATCTTGTGTCACTAATATTGTCTTGTTTTCTGGACCTTGGACAATTTCATCAAAGCTGGCGACGTGGATGGGATCTTTTTTTGGCCAAGCACAAGCGGTAAACGCGAATCATGTCTGAAGTTGACGAAGACACGACAGGAAATGCCGAACGCTGCGTCGAATGTCAACACGAGTCAAGCTATCGGAAAAGTGACAAAGTAGGTTGTGGGAATGGACTAGGAGTTGTACACCGAACAGTTGGGTTTTTATTTTCTCGCAAATGGAGTCACGGAGGCGAAAACGAAGAATTCCGTACTTTTAACAAATCTTTCAGTAGAAACTTACCAGCTTGCGAAGAATTTAGTGACCCCAACGCAGATGAAGGATGACGCCTTTATGTATACTGTCATAGGGAAACGAATGTAGAAGCAACTCAAACCTGAAAGGTCAGCTTTGGTTGCCAGATACCAGTTCGATAATCGAGCTGGGAATTCCGATGAATCAGTCAGCTACTATGTAGCCACCTTGAAACACTTAGCCGCGGAATGTAAGTTTGGTGAAGCTATGAGAACCGAGCGACTTCGTGACCGAGTACTTTCTAGCATTCGCGACTCGACTACTGAGATACTGAAAGTGAAACTAGCGGACCTTTCTTTCGATCTTGCGGTCCAAAAGTGTTTGGAAATAGTAAAAGCGTTTTTCTTTGTTTTTCTTACTCTTACTTAAAATACATCTGCATTTACAGCTTCACTTTGGGCACCGCTTTGTGGCAGGTTATTTTTTTCCACGTCTTACGACCCAGTGAGGTGGCGCGGTATTTCTCATCAGCGATGAGAGAGTGGAGAGAGTCAGTCTGCTTGTTTATGACAATGAATCTGAGCTGATTGGCCATCTTCACACCGAGATCACACAGATCTTGGAGAAGGATGTGGTCCAGTAGGTCGGTAACTTTGTCTCTGCAGATTTTGTTAATCCCCTTTGTCGTTTATATCCACTGTACTGTGTCAACAGTGAATTTCTTCGGAGATAAATCGCTACCTTATTGCGATTAGTCTTCATGATCGGCGTCCATCCTTCATCTCCGCATCCAAAGTCCCCCACGTGACAGAGAGCAGACATTGGCTTTGAGTCTAAGTGCAGGGTAACCTCGCCACTCTTTTCGATCTACTAAATAAAGAATCTTCTTAAATGGAGAGATTCAGTTGAAACTTGATGAGGGCCATGGTTTCCGTATATTTAGTAAATGTCACAAATTACTTTTCGATGAGGCGAAAGTTTTCAAGATGGAAGCTAGTGTGCAAGTTTATTATCAAGGTTGCTATGCTTAGCGCAGTGTCAGTTTCAGAATTATCATTATTAGTACTACTGTTATTTTCATATTCTGTCATTAAATTCCGCGCCGGCTTTGTTCTTAGTGGATAATTGACTTACACATTCCGGTCGTAAATTTCCTTACACGTCGAAGCTGAAAAAAAGAAAAGGCATATCAACAGCAATAAACCCTTTAAGAAAGAAAAATGGGATGGAGTTTTGAAATGCTCTCAAAGGGAAAATTTACGTGTGGAATAGGAAATACACAACGTTCTTGGTCACTCGCGTTTTCGTAACTTGCATCGTTAGCGGTGTCTAATGCGCTAGATAAGAATAAAAGCAGTGGAGACGCGAATTTAAGCAGCATCCCAAACCCCTCACGGCCTCGCCGTTTTTAGTCAAGCCGCTCAACGCTTCAAATGCATGCTATAAGACTGCTATCTACGCAAGCAAGCTTTTTTACGTCCATCAAGAAGTTAGCTTGTTTTTAGTTTGAGTTCTCAGTAGTTTCTAACGAGGCATTTATCGAAGTTTTTATCGATTTACTATATATCTATATCTAGATATAGATAATTATTATAAACGAACTTCTCATTGCAGTAGTCTAAACAGACAAAAACGGCTTAAAAAATAAAGCAAGACAATTGTTACCCAACCGGCAGATATTTCCATCTCCATAGTATCCGTGTTTGCATGTACAGTTGTACGATCCCTTAGTATTTTTGCACACAGCATCAGCACTGCAGTTGGTTTTTCTTGTAGCACACTCGTCAATATCTGAAACGACTCTCCTTTAATTAAAACGTCATCACGACAATTAATTTTAAAACTAATTCTGATTTAAAAATAAAGTGTAAACAGCAAATGGAGACCCACGTTGGATCCGATCTCTTGAGAGTCTTGCAATTTTTCCTGCAGCTCTCTTGGCCATGCAGGAGTACCATCAACCCATTTAGGAACTGATTATTGAGCGCGATTACAATACACCGGGACTGAACGTTTACAGGTACTTTCAGAAGTTGCGTACAATACTCTGGCGATTCCCCTCCTATTAAAATTCACCATTTTTGTAAAGTAAAAAATGCAAAGTAGTCCGCGGCTTTGCATGATGATACCAATAAAAAACAACATATATTTACATTTATCAGTATCTAGTTAATTAAACTTAAGACTCTGAAACCAGGCTCTGTTTTACCTAAACTTTTAAAGGCACCCTTGGAAGTTGTGTAAAAACCTGAGCTTACGGGTGGTTTGACAAGACAACGATTACCATCCTTACACCTTGGACCTTTGAATCCAGCGGTGCACAAACAGTGATATCCTTTGTCAGTAAAACCGGTTTGACAAGTAGCATTGTTACGGCAAGGGTTATCAACACAAGCGCTCTGTAGCAAAAAGAACAAATAGTAACAATCTTAATATCATACGCTGAAATATTAATAAAATCGAAAACGAGCCGCATTTAAACCAACAACAATGATAACTCTACAGATATAAATATTGGCTGCGATATTAGAATTAAAGCAACAATTGCAACGCTCATCACTGGCTTTTTTTTCATAGTTTTTTCTTTCCCTTGAAATGAGTATTTGCTAATAATGCAACACCTACCTCAGCTACATGATAAAAATGATTGTCTTCCTTCTTCAGGTCGTGTTCGTGTCTTTCGTGAGTAACATTGTTCAAATAACATTTGTACTCTCCATGTTCACTCACTCGTTTATCAAGATTAATGCTGACACAGTCAGGTTCCATAAAACACATGTTCTCACAAAAATTCATTGTCAGAACTTCAACGATGCGAATGACGTGGTTTATAAGAAGTCTGCCATAAGGGCGTAAAATCCAACTTTCGGCATTGGTCTGCGTCACAGAAGTCTTTGAAATTTATAAAAATTATGAAAAATGTAAAACACTGGTAAAACAGATGACAATAAGAGAGGTCAAGACGATGACAACAATAATAATACTAATAATGATAATGGTTCATCCATTCATTTTCTTCCCTTTTTGTCTTCCATTTTAATTTCTAGGTTAATACCTTTCTAGATAAGTTACGGACAATTATCCGTACTGACATCTGCAAAAAAACTTGCGGATGGTAATTGAATTGCAAAAAAAATGCACATATTTAAGTAAGAAAAATTTCCATTCAAAAATTACCCAAAAATAAAAAGAAGTAAATTTTCTCAGTAAAGACGACATTCGTAGAATTTAATTAATAGGGTGGACTGAATCGTTGAAGAAATCTATGAATAAACCAGATCAACGAACAAAGAACTTTTGCAAAGAGCCTGTCACCGCAGAAGATCTTTATTGCAAAACGTCTTCTTCATCCGATCAAATTACTTCTCAAAAGCTACATATCTAGCAGGAATCGCAAATTTGTCGACATTTACTGACATTACTGGAGAAAAAGGTTACCCACAGCTGAGGCAAAAACCACTCCAGCTGACACAAATAAAAAGACTGAGCGGCATAACAAAAGACGACGAAGACGACCACATAATTTACGAGCGTAAACTTGTCACATGTTTGAATACAAAATACAAAATATGAATAAAGAGGTGATGAAGAGGTATAAAATGTTACAATATACCAACTTGGATAAAGAGCCCGCTAAAAAAAAGATAATTAAGAAAAACAAAAACAAAAACCAATGACAATAACAAAAAGGAGAAATGAAAACCATTCGCAATTAAATTCACATAAAGGCACGCATGCAAACTATTTGCCAAAGTATCTTTCCATCACTAATAATTTACTTGGTTAAGAAGTTTAAGGACGTGTTAAGCTATCTTTAAAAAGTTTCCTATTGTGGAAATAAATAACAAAACCTCCTCCAAACATATAACATGCAGGTGTTAAACAATAACTACGATTATGAAGGACTAATGTCCCTTCTCTATTCCCGATCATAAATGAGTAATAGTGAGGCTAACCTTCTGATGAGACATATGCAAGTATCATGAAGCACAAAAGTAACAGACTAAAGATAGAAATCGAATTCTTCATCGCATGGATCTCCAGGTTTCTACGACCGACTTCTCGAATTATGTGCAAATTGATATGAGATATCTTATTTTGGTAAAAGCTTTCTGTTTTTTTTTTTTGTTTTTGTTTTTTTTTTTTAACCAATGAGACCTGGGTGAATCCTTAATGTTCTTCGTTTTAATTTGATATCTTTCGCCATTGGTCAAGCATGAAAACAACTCATTGGGTGAAAATACATCAACCTTTATGATGCCTCTAGACGAGTCACTTAAAAATCAATCGTACGGACGTAACAGTGGTTAAAGTCTAAAAATCGGTTTCCATATTCTGAGCAAAAAACTAAACAGAAAATATAAATGCTTCTGATGCTTTACTTGGCTTTCATTGGTGGAGATAGGAGTAAGAAATTTTGCTCCTCTTAAGCCCGAGGTGGTCCTCCTCCCTGAAATAAATTGCTGAAAACTATAGTAACTGGCACATTTAACGACGAGTCGTTATGAATATTTCAGAAACTTTTATTATTATTATACAGGTCTTTGTCACAGGACAAAATGGCATGACGAAAAATATGATAATATGAGGTTAGCGTTAATCATGATCGAGATCATCAAACTATTGAGCTGAAAATGGTGTTTGAACATGTATCTATAAACTGAATGATCGATTATTTTTTCTATCCATGACTATAACTTACTTTAAGGCTTAAATGTACATTCATTAACTAAAATATAATATTTTAAATTCCTTCTGGACAGGGAGCAATTGCGTCACATGGCTAGTTGTCCTTGGTGTAAATGCAATTTCTTTATGTGCGTAAGATAAGGAAAGAGTACGGAAACTGGATTTTTAAATACTAATACATAATAAATAAATAAATCTAGAAGGTAAAACACACCCACACACACGCATACAGACATATATATCAGCCGAGATTATCTATCTGAATATTTTATTTATTTTATTTTATTTTATTTTATTTATTTTAAACAGTTTATCCGTCTGAATATTTATCTACTATAAATTTTTCAATTTATCCACCCATTTCTGTTCCTATTCGGACTATTTAAAACCCCTTTGGGCACTTGTCTTCCATTTTAATTTCTCAGTCGCAATTATCTGTGCTGCCACCTGCAGAAAACTCCCAGATAGCAATTAACTTCCACAGAAAATGTAAATATTTAGGTAAGAAATTGACATTCCAAAATTTCCCCAAAATTAAGAGAAGTAAATTTTCTCAGCTAAAACGCAAGTTCTTAGTTTTAATTAGTTAAGTGGATGGAATTGTTTAAGGAATCAATGACCAAATAACTTTTGCGAAGAGTCTATACCGCAGGAGAGCCTCATTGTTTAACATGCCGTTCTTCAGCCGATTAAATTACTACACAAAGCTACATATCTACCTAGACAGGTGATTTTTGTTGATATTCCCTGCCTAGTGTAAGTATTTTTTTGAGCACTGCACCAGTTTGAACTGAGTGTGTTATTAGTTATTAACTCTTAACCTACATAGACATATTTTAGGCCTCTATGGGCGTGGTTCCAGGTCCATCAGCTTGGAGACAGTACATTGTCTCCCTTGTCTCTGTAATAAGATGTATCCCATGGCTTCAGTGTGTTTGCCTTTATCATATGACGACACGCTACTTAATGCTTCACTTCCACAAGTGTTGGTGTCATCATAGCTTGATTTATTTTCAGCTTGGTGGTTGGTAGATCGGTCATGTATCAGTCACCATGGCCAGCGTCCATCCTCGAGCTCCATCTTCACATGCGCAACTCCTTTGAAAACAAAACATGAGTGTACAAACTGAAGTTCACCCGGTAAAAAGGAAAAGGAAGAGTAATATAATTGCAATCATACTTTCATAATAAATCACCTCACCATCCTTTTGAAACGAGATCACGAAATGGCCAAATTTGGTGACCTGTGAAGGATGCGGGCACCGATGGTGATCTTTTTTTTAAACTGGTTGTACGTTGAAATATTACAATTTTTCATTTCCGTTATTTTGTCATTTTAGCAAACGTGCGTGTTTTGATAGATATTCTCATTAACTTCCCCCCCTCTTCTTATTAGTAGTTACTTAGCAGTCAGTTTTCTATATTCCCAACCGTGTGGTCTGTAGGCGACGACCGATCTCCTCTCCAAAACCTCCTGAACACCATGTGTGTTCATGGTCGCAAAACTATCCTTTGTTCTGCGAGAGATAGCTACAGAATTCGTCTCTCTAAAATTATGTAAGGAAATCACACAGATCCATTAGGCAAGTTTTCGAATTAAATGGTGGACATCTGAAGTTGTCGTGAGATAGGTTTCGGCTGTGGAAAATATTCCGGAAAGAAATCCGTTCGAATGAAAAGCTAGTGATCAACCTGTCAATGTGTACATTCGCACTTCGCGTGGAGACAGACGTCTAAAATAAATGGTACAGAAAAATTGGGTCGTTCTGGTGATAGCGAGAAAGGTAGGCAATACTTCGAGAGAAACAACTATTTACGTTCTGTTAGTTCTTGTTTCTGATCCAAATTTTTTTCCGTACAAATCGTTCGTGCTATTCTTTTCCATACAAATCGTCATACCTTTGAGCTCCTAGTTACCCTGCAGAACAGGCGTAATGTCTTGCGTTTTTCACTCGGGTGGACAGATGCACAAAGCGAGTGCAAAGGGCATGTCACTCGCGCAGAAAAAAAAGTCACTATTTTCGCGTACGTGCTTCGGTGCGCGATCAGATTATCACCTCCTTTCACGTACATGTCCGCAGCATGGACGTGCTAAAAACATCGATTATGTCTTCATTGCCAATTTCTACTGCGTTCTCATAGCTTGAATTGGCTTCGCACAACTCAACATCATAAATTGAAATGTCTTGGACTAGATTTAAAAACTTATATTTTGCACAAATCAGACCAGAGGAGAATACAATTTTTTAATCCGTTTTATTAGCTGGCAAGCTTTAGGATACTATATTTTCTACTTCCCGATGGCTTCTCGGCTTAAAGTTTGGGAATTTAAACTTTGTCCCTTGTCACTGTACCAGGATTTACCCCATGGCTTTGATGTGCTTGTTACCATTATCTGGTCAGTGCTATGCCTGATTTCCACACGTGTTGGAGTTATCATGTCAGACCTCCTGTACCAAACCAATTGGGAAGTCACAGAGAGAACATTCATTCTGTTGGTTAGCAGTAATGCCAATTCTTGCTTTGAATTGACGAGGGCTGTCTTCCACCGCATTGATTCCTTCCTTTTTGCACTGAGGCTGCAATGAGGCTTGTGAACCAATCAATATTTTCCACGTGTTACGACCCAACGAGGTGGCGCGGTATTTCCCATCGGCGATCAATGAGTACAGTAAGTTGGCCAGCCTGTTGATGACAATGAACCTGAGCTAACGACCAATCTTCATTCGAGGCAGATCTTGGAGAAGGGTGTGTTCCAGTAGGTTGGTAACTTGGTCTCTTGTGAGTCAAAGCCAGTCTAGGCTCCAGCAAAGTTATAGGCATTCCTATAACTCCTGAACTGGGAATCGTAATGGAAGGTTCTCTAAAAAAACAAGAATTACATTTTTAATTTGCCTTTGTTAATTTCAGTGATATCGAGAGTTCCTTTAAGGAGGCAGAGAGTTAACCCTCTCGCAGTCAATCTTCATGGCCAGCGTCCATCCTCCATCCCCGCATCCAAATTTTCACATGTGACAGTAAACCGGGATCTTTTGTGAACATCAGCGGGTATACTTGGCTTCGTCTCGACCTTATAGAAAAAGAGGAAGTCGAAAAAAAAATTAGCCAGTTAAGACTGCATATGGTTACTGATACAGGACAATTTTTTAGAGCATTGAAAATAACCAGGACTTGTTTGATGATGCTAGAAGATATCGTTGCAGAATTTGTCTCGCATGCAAAACAGAAAACCTGCCGTACCCCACAAGTTTATGAGAGCCACGTTCCACAAGAGAAAGAAGATTAGAGAATATCGTGAATAATTGACACTTAACCACTAATTAAATTATAACAAATAGTCATTAATAATGACTACAATAATAGAAATAATAGTAAAAAGTAATAGTAATGATAACTTATGAGGGCTAGCTCAAGAACCTCACTGTTCCTCTGTTGGTCTAATCCTTGGCTACAACAATGATTAAACTAGCCTTCTTTTACTTTAGATTTGCCTGTTAATGTTAATTTATTTCCTCATTTCACTGCAATTCCATTTTTGTGAGACTTTTGTTGCATAAACAAGGCATTCCGCGTTGTAGAATATACCGCCATTCCACCATTCCATAATTTCATCGAATGGCGTCACACTGTTGAACACAACGTATTGTATTTCGGACCTTGCTTGTTTTTTTTTTTCTTTTTTTTTTTTTTTTTTTTTTTTTTAATTTACGTGCCGGAGACGTCACTGTGAAATTATATTGATATGTTTATCATCTATTGTAGTGTCAGTGGTATAACTGAAACAAATTATATCTTCGTATCTACTGAAAATAATTTGCTGATTCAAACTGTTAAATGCTCTCTCTTGAAAGAAAAAGAAAAAGCCCTCGGGTTATGCCTAACCGTGTGCCCGCGGTATGCTGCACTTAAGGTCGGCACTCGAGTATGCGCACTTCATTGTCATCTGCCGGTGTCTCCTGACGCATCCAAGTTACGCACGCAATCGTGCCAGCGCATTACCTTCTCCTTCGCCCTTCCATTACCTAATGGCTAAGATAGCGACCGCAATGCAGTTGGCCACGCATGCTAAAAGTAGCACCTTGTACGGTCGGTCCATATTTTTTCGGCTTGATGGGCTATTGCAATTTCCTATGATAGTGGGGCTGAGTTCCGCTACAATTATGGGGCTACGCTGTGCGCGCTGCGAGCTCTGCTTTCATTGTGGGATTACTGATGATATAAAACTACTTTAATCTAGTAAAATAATTGTACCAGCTTATTAGAAAGGGGATCGATGAATAAAGACAGAATACAGGAAACCATTCAAGATTGAGTTTTTTATCTAAATAAAGAAGGTAAGTAATTAAGTAACTTATCTCGAGTCAGGTTAATGAAGCTGATTAGGCCCCAAGCAGTCAGTCATAGACAAAGGAACTATGCTCATTCTTCCCAGTTCTTTTCAGCGCTCTTCGATCAACCTAAGCAGGCTGTGGTTTGACGACCATCACATCTGCGAAAAAAGACAAGATAAAAAAGTAGGATGTTTATGTCATTGTGCTATACTCCGGATTAATGAAAATGAAAAGTTAAAAAATGCAATATGAGGCCCTGTCCAAACTTGGCGTATAAATAGTGAAACAGCATAGCTACAAAATAATGGATCACGAAATGAACAATGATACACCATTTTCTGTTTCGAGTTCGATGAGCTCATATTCAGCTTCTTCAATACTGCTGGTGTTACCAAGTGCACCGTTTTGTAACACACTTGTGAGGCAAATCACATTTTCACAGGAGTTAAGGTGAGGACAGAATAAGTTAATAGCGACCTAATGCAGTGAATGAGATATATATGTTATTTGCCGGCTGGGAGGTCCGTATGGTGAAAAACTGTGACCGAGGTCTTGAAAATACTGCCCGAGGCCGTAGGCCGAGGGCAGCATTTTCAAGACCGAGGTCACAGTTTTTCACCATACGGACCGACCCTTAGCCGGTAAATAACATATTTATTGTTTTTTAAACTTGACGAAATTCTTTCCGAAAGAACCCGAATGATTTAGGGCAGTAAATACGGCAAGATCTTCCATAAACTGAACAATTTTTGAGTGAGTAAATGGTAGTTATAAAATAGCGGTGATGCAAATTAAAGAGAGATGCCTCAGCGAAACATTTTCATTTCCGTAACGATAAAGATGATTTAAAAGGCTTCCAAACAAACTTTGAAACATTATTTTTACAAGTATCTGCCACAATCTGACACCTGTCAATTAGAGAGCGCGCAAGAAAAAAAAAGCGTAGGAACATTTGAAAACATCAGAACTAGTTTGGAAAGGGCTGTCACGACAATGTCTTCTTCAAAATCAGTCAGTGATCTAACGGAAAGTATTATTCACTCTCATCGACCATTCATTCATGTACGAAGATTTACCTCTGTTTATTAAGTAAACGGCGAGGAAAGTAATTGTGAGTAAATTCAATTTTTTTTATTTTGAAGTTGTGAGAGTTTGTTCGTTTGTTTGCTGCAATGGCGTGTGTGACTCTGGTATTTCCTTCACAAAAATAAATTCGAACGGCACACTCCAACGAGACATAAGGGAATTTAATGCGGCCTTTACTCAAAAAATTCCTTCAATTTCTGTTGTGCAATTTACGGTACAAATGTCTAAATTGAACGGAATTGGAAAGACTCACCGGGAGCGTCTATTTGTTGTAGAACTTAAATTAAAACTTCGCTCGCTCTTTCACTACGAACAAATTGCTCAAGAAAATTCAGATATTAAATGAATGAAAGTTCCATCGTTCAGTTTAACTGTAACCAAATACCTCACGTTTCAACTTTCTGGGTACTTTTTGTGAACGATTAAAATTAATTGCAGACAGTTTTTAGGCCGCTTGTCAACCAACGTAATGACACTATTGTTTATTCAAATTCATTTTGAAACCAAAATTTTTCTGTCAACCAAAGTGATTTGATAGAGAGAAAAGAGAGGATTCGTAAGTTATTTATCGGCTTGAGGTAGTGACCGACGTGTTTGCTTAAAAATACTGCCCAGCTGGAAAACGAGGTATATTTATGAAAAATGACAACGAAAGTTGGGATGTACTCGGCGACTCAAGAAAGCGTTACCGTGGCCCGTGGGCAGAGATAGGAAAATACTGACCGGGTAAAGAACCAATCAGATTGCAGGATTCGTTACCGTGCCCTCTAAAAAAACAATAAAAACGGATATTGCCCAAAGATACAAATAGAAATGATTTTAGACATAAGATAAAAGAATGAAAGAAGTATCGATTTTATTTACCCGTCACGAAAGCAGGATCGAATCCTAGACCATCGGATTTTACGATCTGAAGTTTTCCCACGTAGCTGTAGATTTCTCGTTAATGAGCCATGACATACAGTGAATATCATTCTGCATACTGCTTAGATCATCAATGTCGAAAGTTTCATGTCTTAAAATACATAATGGTGGAAAGTAATTTCAAGCTCTTTCGTCACAAAGGAAAAAAATCATTTTTAACCGACGACCAAAAAAAAAACCCTATCCGTCAGATCAGGCTAAACGACGTATTAAATACCAATGCTGACATGTAGATAAACATACCAGACCTTGAGGTAGCTTATTTACCTTCCCATGAGGGATTTAGAAAGCTGCGGAATTTCTGATTCCAGTACCAAGTGCGTCACTTGTCTGTATGAACTATTATACAATTGTTTATGGCCTTGCTTACTACATCCAAACTCAGCAGACAATTCTGGAGCTCAAAGGGACAGAGAGCTAGGGCCTCAGATTTCTCTTCCAACTTAAAGACAACTGGTAACAATTTATTCATAACATTCCTGTAAGATACACCGAGGGTTTCTGCACACAAAGATGCATAGAGTACATAGATTTAAAAAAAATATATGAATATCTTCCTCGGATATTTCTTTAAGAAGAGTACTTATGGTATTCGCTTTAATTCTTTGCAGGACGTGAAACGATTTGAATATACTTTTCTCTAGATACAACGAGAAGTCAAGTATTTTTCTTGGAACAGAACTTTATTGGAGTTAAATTTATTACAAGTATTCTTGAGGTGAGGAAAGATAATGAAGAAATATGTAGCATATTATAATCGAAAGGGGAGAAAATTGGAAAAAAAGTATACATAAAGAATACATATTATTGATGTGATTTCTTTAGCTTTGTATCTCCCTCTGGTGATTTCACTGGACACCTACGCTTTTGACTGCAAAAATATTTAGTGCAGAATTGGCGGGAATTATTTACAAGAAAAAAGCTTACCGTCATTATTTTTAGAAACTTTATGAAGTTGTCACGGTGAGAGCGGAAAATGAAAATTTGAGGGAACTGTAACGCTAACGGGAAGATGACCAAAAAACAAATGTGTATCATATTGAACGAGGGATATATCGAGTTGATCACTTGAAGAGAAATTGCATTGGTAGAATATAAATCACGGTGTGAATTCTGGCAGAGTGTAACATGTACTGCTTTGAGGAGAAAAGGGGTTTTGCGGATTGCGAGTGTTTTGCACTAAAAGAAAAAGAGCTGAATTTAAATCACGGAATTAATTAATCGCCATGGAAAAACATGTAAACAAGTAATGATCATAAAAAGAATTTAAAAAACAAACATAAAAACAGTCGCAATAACTTTCTTAAACAAGAACAGCAATTTTGATCACGAAACTGGGCATTAGATGAAGTTAGATCTTTCAAACTCGTGAATATGTTACCTTCATTTTTTCATCGAAATTGTTGTAAAGCAAAATATTATTTTTGATATTTTCAGGCATGTAGAATTAACAAATGATATAATTTGGAGTATAGAGGGATTCAGAGGATAACAGTTCAACAGGTACAAATCAATTTTCATTCTGTAACTGATTAGAGCTGTTTTGAGCTCATTTTATTTATAAATAAAGGTCGTAATCTTAATTTTCGTGTAGCTGACAACAGTTAAGTGTAATTTCAGTCGAATTTTCTCGATTATTGTTGTCAGACGTGAAAATATTTCACCTACATACACTTATAAATTTCCTTGGTTTCTCTCATTTTCCTCGTGGTTAAATAATCTGCACGCGATACAATTTCGTAAACCCTTAACTCCTTGAAGTGATACAACTTGTAACTTATCGCTGTAATATCAACACATTATCCAGCAAACAGGTAATGAGAATACTCAAAGTGTTATCCGGCAGAATTCGTTATTTTTGGTTAGCACCAATTTTCGTACCTACTTTGAAAGAAAACATGTTGCAGCTAGAGGGGAGAATTAACAATTAGATCGCGGGGGTTAAACGTTTAACTGTGCGTGATGATCATGCGGCAGAAGCGCGTGGTGAGTATGTGACAAAGCCACATAACGTGCTGTATATAGTTATAGCTCTCGTGAATATCAAAACCAGCTGTTATCTCTCGAAAACAAACGAGGTTTGAAACAAAGCTCGAGGTTGAAAAAAAAATACACAATCACTACGTTTCTTTTGATATCGCAATATTCGCAATATCTAGTAATAATAACGGTTGTCGATGAAATACCAGAATTTTTTCAGTTTCCAAAACGTGACATCTCCACCGCACGCTGTAAATGTACCATTTATATCATCACAAATAAAAGTATCAAGGTCGTCATTAGAACCGAATTTATCAACACGACAGTTTTACTTTCCACGTGGGGTGTTTTTGTTTTGTTTTGTTTTTTTTCAATTGTTTTTTTTTTTTACCTGAAGCTAAATTCAATTCTTTTTTTAAGGAAATAGTTCTTGAAATGAGAAACTGTTGTATCATAATGTCCGCAATTGAATTATAACATAGCTAGTAAATTTGTCTGATTAAATTGAATTACGCGAGCGTGATTCATATTCCTATTGTTCACGCTCATGACGTCAGCAAACAAATCCGTCGAGAAAAAAAATTTCCTATCGGGTTGCAACTCAAGAAGCTAGAGTTGCTCTTCTCCAGTCCTTCAAAATAACCTCGTATTCAGTGCCTTTTTTTGAATTCGAAATGAAAAAATCGGATCCTTTCCCAACATAATTTGGAGAGGGACCAGCACTTCTAGTCATTCTAAATTTCCTGGTTCCTTCAAAAAAAAATCAATGAAGGAGTTTATGTACTAGAACTTATAATCTGTTGAAAAAGACTTTGTCCAGCAATTTTCGATAGCTTTGAGGGACATTTTACACATGCACTTTGTAGAGGAACAGGGTCGATAATCGAGTTTCTTTACGCAATAGGCCTGCGGGGTGTTGGTAGAATTCGTGACGGTAACGCAAACCCTTGTAGGTGTTTCGGTTTCGAATAGGTTTCGCGAATTCTCCCAGCCCCACACGCGATAAAATGAAGGAATGAGAGGAAGTCTTTTTATTTTTGATCGACGCTTATCCATGCCTGCCAGGTACAACTAGGTTGTTTATTGCAACTCACGCATTGTTTTAAGGGACAGCCTCGAACGACGTTTCAACAGATGAGACTACGAAAACAAACAAACAAACAATTGAAAAAAAAAAAAAAACATGTCACAACCCGCGGAACTTGACTAGAGCCGTCACGCAATCACAATAGCGTGACGGTGGAAACTTTGAGATTCTCATTCTTACTCTATGATTAAGTATACAACGTTACTTTCATCTGAGTCTCCTTTTTTTTTGTTTTTAACAATGTAGCGCAGTACAATCGATTCAATTTTATTTCTAGCTATGGCAGAAAGCAACCTCCCAACAACGGGAGAAGAACTGGAGGTGAAAAATAGGTTTCCAGCTACAGGTGAGAAAAAGCAACAGGAAGAGAATTCGTCATGTTGATTTTATACTGTTTGGTAATTTAGTATACTTTAATTCTGGTGCTCAATTTTTTGGAACACTTCGACTTGAATGTTTTGAGGAATCCATTAAATACGCCAGTATTAGAACGCTACTTGTAATTGCACATGGTTGTGATCACTAACAAAGTTGAAATATCTTCTCGGTAATTTCAGCGACAGAGAAAAGTCAAGTTGTGTCAAGTGACCTGAACTGGATGTATACAATGACCCTTTAAGAGGTACGAACACCGGGTGAAACAAGATTTTTGAAAAACGCCCCAGTGAAGTTTTTGTCACATTTACATCAAAATTTGCGTATGTTTTGTGATAAGTTTTTGAAACAGCATAAGATTTTTTTTTTCTAATTTTAAACTTTATTGCCAGAAAAATTACAAAAAACAAAGGGAAAAACAATTTATTGCTCGATCCGATCGAGCAGAATGCGTAGACCTCATTAATTTTTTCATAAGCAATAAAGCGGCACATTTGAACGCGACTACGCTTTCAAGAGCCCTAAATTAAAGACGAATGAGCCAAAATTGGCCTACAAAGCTTCGTAAAACTCAGTTTTCTGAGTTTTAGAAGTGCTTATCTGTAAATCAACGCACAATGTTTTGGAGATTAAAGACCTATCTACAATTTGCACCTAAAATGAACGATATTTGTGCAGTAAAAAGTATTTTCCTTTTGCACTTGAAAATCTTGTAAATTTGGTCATTTTTAGTACGAAAGTCATTTTCGGTAAGAGAGAGCTATTGGTACCCGTAGACCCGTCAAAGTCCAGTATTGAAAAATTTGCAAACGGGTAACTTTTTTTTAGGCCGCCAAAAGGAAAGTATTCACGCGAACACCTTTTTGTCCCTCGTTGTTCAATACCTGTTCGGAGGAACTTTCACGCAGTTTGAGAACTCTATAGAGAAGAGGAGGCATTTTGTCTCGGCCGTATCACCTGTTTTGGTCTTCTAAATATTTAACACCTTTTCGGACAGTTATGTCAACACCAGGCTCACGCTGTAAACCATCAGCCAACAAAATCGTAGAAACCCTGACTTTCACAACAGGTAAAATGGAAATTCGCGGGAAAGTAGTGCTTTCGTAATAACATTTTTTCCCAGGGAGCTTCTACGAGCATGTTCTCAATAGACAATTACATGTATATAATAAACCAAAAAGAAAAAAAAAAAAAGAAAAAAGCACGTTTTCCGACGCACTTGTCTGAAGGATGAGCAAACGACGAACCCTTGTCGTTCTCAGCACGACGTTTCTTTTGTTATCAGAACATTCACAAGTTTTAACATTTTTCGGTCCTGGTTTTACATTCCAATTTGACATTTTGGAAAACGTAACCCAGGTGTTAAAGGAATTTTGGAAAGTCTTTCGACCTAAATGTAAACCAAACAAACTTGATCTGGTTATAGCCAAGCTACAGCTAAAACTCCAAATAGCTTGCATATTTTAAACAAACAAAATGCACAGATAAAGTCTCCCGAAGTGCGATTGTAAACAAAGTTGATTTGAAAAAGGATCTCCTAGTGAAATTTGGGATACTTTGGAAAACGTAACCCATGTGTAAAAGGGGTTTTTGGAGAGTCTCTTGACTCAAATGTAAACCGAGAAACTTGAACTGGTATTAGCCAAGGCACAGCCCAGACTTCCAACACCATACACATTTTACTTAAACAAAATGTACAAATACCAAACTTTTCTGATTTTTTTTTCATAGCTCTGAGCTCCTTTAACCTAACAGTTCGTTTGGAACTATAAACTTGGCATCATCCGCCAAGGGTCGTGTAACTCATTACTAAATCATTAACACTAACATGGTGTGTTTTCAGGAATAGCGAAAGTAAGTCTTGGGGAAGGTAACAAAGAGTACAGACGAGGAGAAGCTAATAACGCGATAAACTCCTACACGGAAGCACTTCAAGTCAACTGCAAAGATAAACGACTGAATGCCAAGCTTTACAGCAACAGGGCAACAGCTCATTTCCGTTTGGGTAAGAAATTCATTTCTCAATATATAAATCGCTCATGCAGCGTTACAAGATAACGGAATACACAATCTGCATCAAGAAAATAAAGAAGTCGAGCAACAGCAGAAGAAAAGTTCAAATACATGAATCCCTTTAGTGGACGAAAATTAAGAAAAGGAATGATTCTCGTTATTAGAATGCAATTTAAGCAATTGTAATGTTTTAGGCTTCTTTGCCGCAATTTCATTGGATGACCACTTTTTTAAACCTCATTTCCCGAATCTCATAGCAAAATATGTGGAATGTCTGGATGATGCAACAGTAGCTGTTCAATTGGAACCCACTTTAATCAAAGCTATTAAGAAAGGTAGGTTTTTCAGACATAAGCCATCAAAAATCTATTCTCTGATTTCGTCAAAAGAGGATTTTGTGTTTTGTGGTAGGTAACTGCACCCCAAGTGTCAATTGTATCTGGTGTGTCAATGTTTGTTATGTGGGTAAAAAGCATAAAAAATTAAAATGTCGATAAGCTCTCAAATACCGCTGCCTGGCAAGTTCGTTGTAGAGCGTTGGAGGTCGAGGGCTCAAGTCCTAGACCAGAACAACACTTGGTCTAAAAATATCTGTGGAGAATGTGCTGCCACTTAACCATGACACCTGCAAATGGTTTGATATTCTTGTCCCGGATATGGACGGAAAACCGTAACCCCGTTTCCTGCATCTTCTCTGTAACTCTTAGCAGGGGACGTTAAAATCCGACAAGGAGGCAACCTGAAAAGATCCCTTTCATAAGTTATACTGCTCAATGCAGTCTGCCCAAAAACTTCCCCGAAAAGTGCTGAAAAGTGCATAACAGCACATTAAAATGAAGAATGCGCGAGATAAATTTATCGTTATCATCAACAATTGAAGCTTAATTGATAGCCGCTCTGCATTAGTTCCTTACTGCTTATTTTCAGTTCTTCCACAAGGTCAAATTTTCTCATTACCACAATTTTTGTTCCCAGCTAAACGGGAAACTAAGTCCATTTTATCAATACGTTTACAGCTTAACAGTGATGAATTACTACGCACCACCAATTATTCTCTCCTTTTCAGGAGCCAGAGCTTGTGTCGAACTTTGTTGGTATAAAGAAGCAAGGAGCTGGTTGTATATGGGATTGGCCGTATCCTTTAACGAATGTTTCAAACGTGATACGCGATGCAATACGAGTAATATTTCAAGGGAAATCAATACGTTCCAGAGAGATTCTTCAACACATAATGCAAGCAATGTTCTCTTATAATGCACTGAGCAGTTTAAAGAAGTCAAAATATTCTCAAAGAGTTCTTTCGATTATTCCACGAAACTTTACTCAAAAGAAGAGGCCATATTAATTAGCCCTTTAACTCCCACGAGTGACCGAGACAGAATTTCTCCTCATGGCATTAATACAATATCAACCAGATAAGTGATGAGAATAAAGAAAAATATCAATTTTAGAATAATTGGTTGATCCAATACCAAATTCTTTGAGTCTATTTTATAAGAAATGAATGGATTACAGTGAGAATAAATACAAATTTGATCTGGAAGTTAAAGGGTTAATTCCCAGAGTTTGAACTGAATGCCCCTCATTTTTGTCTTCAGACGAGCATCACCATGACGACAGAACCTAAACCAATAAATGCACTCCACAGATAGTTAAAACTCTCCAATAACTTGAAATCGAATCTCTTAAAAAATACCCACGTTCGAATTATCATTCCAGTTTTTAGGTTCTATCCAATACTCTCATTGTTTTTTTTTTAAATTTCCATTGCATTTCGCAAATCTGCTCATGATTTATCTACCCTTAACGCGTTTTAGATTGAAAATAACAACAAACGACTGCTTCAATTACTAAGGAAGACTAATGCTGAACTAATAGTCAGAGCAAACAATTCTTGTCATTTCGGCAACGATTACCAAGGCCTAGGAAAGTTTAAAGCAGCTATCAAATACCATCAGCGTCAACTAGCTAAAGTAGTCGGAGATAAGACCGAGGAGGAAAGGAACTATTGCAATCTCGACAACGCTTATCAAAGTCTAGGACAGTTCAAAACAGCCATCCAGTACCACCAACGTCATCTAGAAATTGCTAAGGAAGTGAAAGACAAGGACGGGGAGGGAAAAAGTTATGGCAATCTCGCCAACGCTTATCGCAGTCTAGGACAGTTCAAAACAGCCATCCAGTACCATCAACGTCATCTAGAAATTGCTAAAGAGGTGGGGGACAAGGCCGGAGAGGGAAAAAGTTATTGCAGTCTCGGCAACGCTTCTTACAGTATAGCACAGTTTAAAACAGCCATTCAGTACCACCAACGTCATCTAGAAATTACAAAAGAGGTGGGAGACAAGGCCGGAGAGGGAAAAAGTTATTGTAATCTCGGCAACGCTTATCGCAGTCTGGGACAGTTCACAACAGCCATCCAGTACCATCAACGTCATCTAGAAATTTCTAAAAAGGTGGGAGACAAGGCCGGAAAGGGAAAAAGTTATTGCAATCTCGGCAACGTTTATCACAGTCTAGGACAGTTCAAAACAGCCATCCAGTACCATCAACTTCATCTAGAAATTGCCAAAGAAGTGAAAGACAAGGCCGGAGAGGGAAAAAGTTTTGGCAATCTCGGTAACGCTTATCGCAGTCTAGGACAGTTCAAAACAGCTATCCAGTACCATCAACGTCATCTAGAAATTGCTAAAGAGGTGGGAGACATGGCCGGAGAGGGAAAAAGTTATTGCAATCTGGGAAACGCTTATGACAGTCTAGCACAGTTTAAAACAGCCATCCAGTACCACCAACGTCATCTAGAAATTGCTAAAGAGGTGGGAGACAAGGCCGGAGAGGGAAAAAGTTATTACAATCTCGGCAATGCTCATCAAGGTCTAGGAGGGTTCAAAACAGCCATCCAGTACCATCAACGTCATCTAGAAATTGCTAAAGAGGTGGGAGACAAGGCCGGAGAAGGAAAAAGTTATTGCAATCTCGGCAACGCTTATGACAGTCTAGGACAGTTCAAAACCGCCATCCAGTACCATCAACGTCATCTAGAGAGTGCTAAAGAGGTGGGAGATAAGGCCGGAGAGGGAAAAAGTTATTGCAATCTCGGCAATGCTTATCCCAGTCTAGGACAGTTCAAAACAGCCATCCAGTACCATCAACGTCATCTAGAAATTGCTAAAGAGGTGGGAGACAAGGCTGGAGAGGGAAAAAGCTATTGTAATCTCGGCAACGCTTGTCAAGGTCTAGGACAGTTCAAAACAGCCATCCAGTACCATCAACGTCATCTAGAAATTGCTAAAGAAGTGAGAGACAAGGCCGCTGAGGGAAAAAGTTATTGCAATCTAGGCAACGCTTATCAAGGTCTAAGACAGTTCGAAACAGCCCACCAGTACCATCAACATCATCTAGAAATTGCTAAAGAGGTGGGAGACAAGGCCGGAGAGGGAAAAAGTTATGGCAATCTTGGCAACACTTATCAAGGTCTAGGACAGTTCAAAACAGCCATTCAGTACCATCAACGTCATCTAGAAATTGCTAAAGAGGTGGGAGACAAGGCCGGAGAGGGAAAAAGTTATGGCAATCTTGGCAACGCTTATCAAGGTCTAGGACAATTCAAAACAGCCATTCAGTACCATCAACGTCATCTAGAAATTGCTAAAGAGGTGGGAGACAAAGCTGGAGAGGGAAAAAGTTATTGCAATCTCAGCAACGCTTATCACAGTCTTAGACAGTTCGAAACCGCCATCCAGTACCATCAACGTCATTTAGAAATTGCTATAGAAGTTGGAGACAAGGCCGGAGAGGGAAAAAGTTATTGCAGTCTCGGCAACGCTTATCACAGTCTAGGACAGTTCACAACAGCCATCCAGTACCATCAACGTCATCTAGAATTTGCTAAAGAAGTGGGAGACAAGGTGGGAGAGGGAAAAAGTTCTGACAATCTCGGCAACGCTTATCGCAATCTAGGACAATTCAAAACAGCCATCCAGTACCATCAACGTCATCTAGAGATTACTAAAGAAGTGGGAGACATGGCCAGAGAGGGAAAAGGTTATGACAGTCTCGGCAACGCTTATCAAGGTCTAGGACAGTTCAAAACAGCCATTCAGTACCATCAACGTCATCTAGAAATTGCTAAAGAGGTGGGAGACAATGCCGGAGAGGGATTCAGTTATGGCAGTCTCGGCAACGCTTATCAAGGTCTAGGACAGTTCAAAACAGCCATCCAGTACCATCAACGTCATCTAGAAATTGCTAAAGAGGTGGGAGACAAGGCCGGAGAGGGAAAAAGTAATGGCGGTCTCGGCAACGCTTATCAAGGTCTAGGACAGTTGAAAACAGCTATTCAGTATCATCAACGTCATTTAGAAATTGCTAACGAGATGGGAGACAAGGCCGGAGAGGGAATCAGCCATGGTAATCTTGGCAACGCTTATCAAGGTCTAGGACAATTCAAAACAGCCATCCAGTACCATCAACGTCATCTAGAAATGGCTTTAGAGGTGGGAGACAAGACCGGAGAGGGTAAAAGTCATGGCAATCTCGGCAACGCTTATCGCAGTCTAGGACAGTTCAAAACAGCCATCCAGTACCATCAACGTCATCTAGAAATTGCTAAAGAGGTGGGAGACAAGGTCGGAGAGGGAAGAGGTTATGGCAATCTTGGCAACGCTTATCAAGGTCTAAGACAGTTCAAAATAGCTATCCAGTACCATCAACGCCATCTAGAAATTGCTAAAGAGGTAGGAAACAAGGCCGGAGTAGGGATCAGTTATGGCAGTCTTGGCAACGCTTATCAAGGTCTAGGACAGTTCAAAACAGCCATCCTGTACCATCAATGTCATCTAGAAATTGTTAAAGAAGTAGGAGACAAGAATGGAGAGGCGTGTGCATTAAGTCTCCTTGGTAGCAATTATGAGTGCCTAGGAAAACTAAAGAAGGCCTTTTTCTGCTATCACTCGAGTGTACTGTTGTATAATGATATCAGGGCCTCTCTTCAACTTAAGGATCAGTGGAAAATTAGTTTTCGTAATCAGCACCAAAATGCATACAGAGGCTTGTGGTGTGTAAATATCAAGCAAGGTAAAAATATAAAGGCTCTTCTTGCCGCAGAAGAAGGACGTGCTCAAGCTCTGAGAGATCTCATGGACACAAAATATTACCCTGGATGTTCTTCAACGCACAGAGCTTCGTGCGTTTCACTGAGTCGTGTTCCGTTAGACACAGTTTTTATAGCTGTGAGGGGACCCTGCCTTTACTTCTGGATTTTCAGCAATGATGACATAAAAGTGAGAAAAGTAAACATTAACAATTATAGGTGTGAGGATGAATTGGGATCTTTCATCCGGCTACTGAACAAAACTGCTCTGAAGGAGATCGGTGCAAGAGGTACTTTTACAATAGAAAATGCTCCACTTGATTCGTCCACAGAGGAGGAAGTGGCCAATGGTGTGATCCGAGTTGATGTGAGGCATTCCCAATCAATTGCTTTAAAGAAGCTGCATGACATCATCGTTTCTCCTATTGCCGATCTTATCGAAGGCTACGACGAGATCACATTCGTTCCTGAGGGGCCATTTTGCCTTGTACCTTATGCAGCGTTGCAGTACTCAAACTCATCATATCTAAGTGATTCTTTCAGAATTCGTGTGCTTCCCTCTCTGACGACTTTGCAACTAATTCATGATTGTCCAGCTGACTTTCACATGAAGACTGGTGCATTGCTTGTCGGCGACCCATGTTTCAAACATGTCATCTATGAGGGAGCACTTTTGGTGCAACTGCCAGGAACAAGGAAAGAAGTGGAGATGATCGGACGTATCCTCAATGTCTCCCCTCTCACTGGAGAAATGGCAACAAAACATGAAGTGTTAAAACGAATATCATCAGTGGCCTTAGTTCATATTGCAGCCCACGGTAAACTGGAAACTGGAGAAGTTATCCTGGCACCAAACACCACAAGAGATAACCCTCTGCTTCAAGAGAAAGACTATCTCCTGACGACGAAAGATGTCATAGAAGCTGGGTTGCGAGCACGTCTGGTTGTACTTAGCTGCTGTCACACTGCTCGTGGGGAGGTCACAGCCGAGGGTGTGGTCGGCATGGCGCGTGCACTTTTGGGTGCCGGTGCCAGATCTGTTGTGGTAACCTTGTGGGCGATTACCGACGAGGAAACCCTGGAGTTCATGAGTTTCTTCTACGATGCACTTGCTAAAGGCAAGAAGGCAAGTGAAGCTCTCAATCAGGCCATGAAGTGTATGAGAGAAATTGAAAGGTACAAGAAGGTGATTTACTGGGCACCATTTGTACTCATTGGTGACGACGTCAACCTGGATTTCAATAACATTTCGAAGCTGAAGCAAGTAAATATTATGTTTGCACATTCAATTCAATACAAAGTTACATTAAATCATGATTATTGCCTATATGTTTCGGTTCGGTTACGAATTTCTGTTTGCTCCGGCAAATTGTTATGCACTACAATCAAGAGGACATGTTTACGATGATAACATTCTTTTCAGGGAACCTGATAAGAAAGAAAATGCAATGTATCGTTTCATGTGCTAAGAAATATTTCAGGGCAACTCAACTATCCTCCCTAAACTTAGATTCTTTTATTTTTCAGTTAAGGCGGTGAGCAGTGGAATCCCAGTGAGTTTTAGGATACCTGCAAACGCTGATATTTGGACCATAAACCAGTAAGCTACCTATGAAATATTTGTCACGAGTCTTCCTTTCAAAGCAGGAAGAACCAAAAGACGGCCAAAGTCAAGTTTAACAAGAGAATGGATTTCCTTTGATTCAAAAGTTGACTTTTTGCTTGTCTGAACCGCTCTTACGAGCTTGATCTTTGATATCCTGCTGAAACTACTGTTTTTTCATATGATGTCTTAAAATTATCATGATTAGCTATGTAAAAAGTTATTTTTAATCTAAGTATTACCTACTAAGAGGATTAAGGCGTTACTTTTGCGTGGAAGTTGAAACGTCTTGAAAACGTTTTCCACAGTTTTTTTACAGATTTTTCTTAATCGCTTTTCGTCTCATGAGTGATGTAAAGCTGTTGTATCCAAGTGCATGTGTGGAAAATTTCCATGGAAATTAGAGAATAATCAGTTGTCCGAATACTCCGTCATCTTTTGGTTTATGTCAGATGGAAATTGTGATTATCTTTTAGACGCTTTGTACCCAGTCATTAGTACTTTAAGTTAATTTCTGTCACTCAGAATTCGGTTTATCTCGACTTAAAATGACAGATTTAGGCCGTAATGGCCAGGATTTAGTCTTTGTATTGGTTAATTTTCTGAGATTTCTCCCTTAATTTTAAATGCGATAAATTGTGTTATTTTCTACAAGCAGAACGATGCATTTTAAGTATATTGTTTAAACTAATCGTCCAAAGGCAAAACGATGTTTTATTTTATAATTTTAGTTATGGCTTACAAAGAATTGAAGGAAGCTCAGAACGAGCTGGAAAGTTGGAGCCAAATGATTTTATTTAGTTTCTCCGATTAGATTGTTTACTTGCTATGTAAGTACAATAAACTAGCATTTGAATGTCAAACAATGAAACAAGTCGCTTGGTATTTTGTTAGAATGGAAGAGGAAATCAATAACAAAGTGAAGAAAATTTCTGCATGAACCTGCATAAGCCATTTCTTTTCGTTTGAAGTAGTATTCGCCTAATAACTTTTGCCCATATTTTCGAATAGGTTTACTGAATGAGAGATGAACTTCGATATTTTCTGACTCTATAACTGCTAATATCGGTCACTGGCAACCGTTTCTTAGGATATCACGCGACGCACTTCTTTAGCACGTTGTGTGACAGATATGATGTTTTGTCACATCTTTTCGTTGGAGTTGTGAGCGTATCTATGTCTTATTCGCTCAACCTCTTCCCATTTACTTGGATATAGTTATTAAATGAGGTATAAACCTCGATATTTTCAGATTTTATATGCCAGTTTCATTGGCAGTCGTTTCTTAGGATGTCACGCGACGCGTTTTTTTTAGCGTGCAAAGCGATATGATGTTTAGTCATATCGTTGAAAAGGCAAGAAAAAAGAAATTAAATTTCACTTTGGGAGATGGTGCTTTATTTTTCTTATAGAAAGCGTCCTCATCATGGGAGGTACCCTACGTCGGTACAGTTCCACGAGTGTAGAAAATATTGATGACCCTTTTTTTTTCCACGATTGCAAACTTAACTACAACAGCCTGTACAAAAAGACTTAAAACTTTCTTAAAACTGAGGAGGGCCGACCGAGGAGAACTTTTTACGGCTAACGGTTAGAATTGTGGCCATATTTCTGCTGCGGTTAACCCGGAATGACACAAAATAACACATTGTAGAAAGGAAAAATTTTCTAAGGTTAATTTTTTTCAACAACTAAGGGTTAAAGTTGTTCAATTTTTTACGCCTGACAGCTAGTTTTTTGACCGATATACAGCGAACGGTTAACCCCATGGAGAGCCTCGACTAGGGCTTGCTAATATGCCGAGCAAAGAAAAATAAACTATCGAAAATTTGAAAAAACCACTGATGAATAGCTTTCTAACTACTTTAAGGGAGTACACAATCTTAACTCTTAAAAATTATTACAGTGAGAAGATCTTAATTGACGGTACACTGCAAATGTAGCTCCCTTACAGCATTTCTGAATTCCTTAAGAATTGTCGTTGAGCGTAGTTCATCCGGTAAGGAATTCCACACGTTGGCACCAATAAAAGATGTGGATTTCAAGCCAAAGGTTGTAGTATTTTTACGTGGGACGACGAGCTTGTTGGTTCCTCTTAAATTTTTACACATTATTTCTTATAACAAGCAACTCGCTTGTATATTTATACAGCTTTAAAAATCAGTATAGCAATTTCTCGAAGTCGACGATTGGACAAAGTTAAACCGTGGTAACTATTATCATAAAAGGGCACCCGTTTGTTGTAGACACCCCTTAGAGCTCTTGTATTGAGCCTTTCCAGCTTCTGATTATCAGCCTCATTACAGTTGAGCCAAATAGCAGAACAGTAAGTAAAGTAAGACATTACGTGCGAGTTTTAAAGGCACATTTTCGAAGTTGACAGCATGTTCTTTAGCTTGCTCAAAACATCTAACTGCTTTCTAACTTTCTTAGTAATCTTGGCTATATGTTTGCTAAAATTTAGCGAGTTATCGGTGATAACACCTTTAATATCTAAATGATCCACGATTGAAACCTGTGCATCATTAATGCCAAAGGAAAGATCACTGGGATAGCTTTTTGTAGAATAATAACATTTCTCGCATTTATCATCAAACCAATGACTCGCAACATCAAGATCGCCATTGACCACGGACTTAACCACCTCAGGATCGCGTTCACTGGAAAAAATCGGGTATCATCAGGACAGTTGAACAAACTAGCGCGATTAATAAAATAGAACCGATCTTTAAGAAAAATATTAAAAAGGAGGGGCCCTAAAACCGATACCTGGGGTACACTCTTAAAGAAAACAACAACATCCGAAGTAACATCATCTATCCTCACGGGCTTGGACCTGTCTCTAAGGTAACTGTGTAAAAGGGCCAGGCTAAGTGGAGAAACGCCATAGGCAGCTAGCTTGGCAAGGAGATTTAAAATCGACATCAAATCATAGTTAGATTTTTCATGAGGATTGTCCTTTTTAAAGATGGGGCAGATTTCTGCAAGCTTCCAAGCAGCCGACACAGAGTCAGAGTCAATGATTTTGTTGATAAGAACAAATAGTGGATAGGCAAAAGCATCAAAAATATGGCGATTACACAAAATATGTACTTTCAAATTAATCTTTCTTCTTTCTTGTCTGTAATATGTGGACTTCTCAAAGCTCTAGGAAAATATTCTACCTCATAAACGACAATTCAGTGGGATTTAATGGTATTTCGTGGTCGATTAGTGGATATATATTTTAGAGTTAATGAGTGCACAAACTTGTTTTTCGTATTTTTTTCGTATCACTCTAGATACCATTATTGCCGACGAGCCTTCAACTTCTGAAAAGAAATCACGCTATCACCATAAATTGGAATCTCACCATTTACCTGGTCGTGGAAAGGTTACTTAGTTGAGAGAGGAATGGCTCATAAGGACTCGAGGAGATGAAGGTCCAACTTTTAGTTCAAGGTATTTTAAGAGCTTTTTTTAAGGAGAAGCAAAGTAGAAACTTTCAAAATCGTTAAGACTTGTCAGAGTTAAAGAATTCAAGGCAATTCATATTTCACGACATTCATTTTGTTTTAGGCGACTACCTTTAGAAGAGTGTACTCAAGACACTTCAAAGTTGACGATCGACTACCTTCCACCCACCACGAGTTGTCGAAATCTGCTGAAAGGGGTGCTGTTCCTTCTAAGTTTGAGTTGTCATCCAACTCCAAAGTACGAACAAAGATAATTGGACATGTGTCAAGGTGTTGATGATCAATCGCAAATATTTCAGTGATGCCATTCTAATAAAAGTGATTTGTTATTAAAATTAGCGCATCAATTATTATTGTACACATCGCAATCTGCAAATATTTTGATAACATTACTTTAATCTTCTCTTTACTGACATCTCAAACAGATGACAGGGATGATAAACATGAAAGTTATTTAGAAGTTAGCACAGCCATTGACAGCATTCATCCAGGAATTCAGTCCATCAAGGCACAGCTACTGGCTGTGCAGGAATAGCTACAGAAAAGTAAAGATGAAGCAAAAGCAGTAAAAACCCAAGCTACGAGAGAGATTGAAGAAATGAAAAGACAAGTATAACAATAACAATAATAAAAATGATAATAATAATAATAATAATAATAATAATAATAATAATAATAAGGGTTTATTAACAGCATTTCCATGAGTAAAATGGCTCTACATCTGTTATATAAACATAAAAATTGGATATTACGATAAAACCTACAAAAAAAAAAAAAATATGTCCTTCGAGCAGCCGAACAATAAATTTGGGCTGGAGAGATTTGGAACATACAATGATTCAATAAAATTTTACATCGGCTTTCGTTCATAAGCACATTTTCAGTTCCTTTTTCAGTTTCTACAGCCAAGTGCTCAGATGATGTCTTACTGTTATGCTTCTGAAGAGGGAGAAAGAAGACCATCCTTTAGGAATATGTTACTTATTGATGAATTGTTTATGTTTCTTGTACGCCTCAAACTAGAATCATCTGAACTACGTAACTAAAGAAATCACACCAATCTAGTTCAGTGAGGCTCAGCTGACACTGAACTTAATAATAGTAAATATTGGTTTTCTTTAATATATACTGGTTTGTGGTGTTATACCAGGTAACATACCTAACATTATCAAATGATGTCTCGTCCTCCTTTACAATTTTCATTTCTAGCGAACCAAAGGGATTTTGACCATTTTTTACAGCATCTAAGTACACTTTTTCTGTCTGGGCTCTGCATTTAGTCTCTCGGGAGTCAAACACTGTCTTTCCCCCAGGAGGGTAGAAGCTACTTGTATTACTCTAAAATTTTCGAATCAGAGCGGAAGGTGGTCTCTCAGAGGGGTCCAGTTGAGAAGAAAGGGATTGGAGGCTGATTTGAGAGGCAAATGATGGCCAAATCAAAAGGAGCAATTCGAAACGATGTACAGTAAGAGTGGGTAGCATAGGCTCTTCGAGTTTCGCGAGTTTGAACCTTTCGGTATCGAGCTTCCACAGTTCTTTTTTTTTTTTTTCTAGCGACCCTTGTTATAAGAGTCTCTAAGTTAATTAAAAGAAAAGGCCGTTTATTTTTACCTGGCTAACTGAGGTGATATGAAAGCCCTTGTTTTCTTATCTTTAATAATCCTCAAGCAACTCGGATCAGTGAGATCCTTTCAGCTTGCTGATCATAGTCTCCTTGAGGATTTTCTATGAAATAACCCCCTTCATTTTTCTAAGCCTAAAGCTGAAAGGTGATGGTCATATTTGGGTGATGCATTCTAGTTGAGGCAGTAAAGGAAATGGTAAAGACTGATTTAGATCTTCAATTGTGCATATTTACTTTGCAAAATTTGACATTATAAAAAATTAAAGAGGCGGGTCACCCTTTGTACATCATGGAAACTTTTTGCTTGGTTTTACAGGTCCCTCAATTGCAGTATGAGCTTAAAACAACTCTATCCTTAGCTATCCTTGTCAGTGCGAAAAATACCAAACAAATAAAATAGTCAAAAGATAGATAGAATAAGCTTCTTTCATTTCAGCTCACATCAGCGAAAAGAGACAAACAAAAGGTGTCATATGATAAAAACCCATTTGGTATTGGTAACCTTAACTGAGATATTATCGGTGAAAGATTTCTATAACTGAAACACAAATCCAAGAACACTGAAAAAAAAAACATAGGTCTCCGTAAAAATGGCATCGATCGCGTAAGAAGGGAAGTTAACTGAGAGCTAACAGAATCAATTTTTGCTTTGTGTATCAGCCGATACTTTACGCTTCCACTTGGTAGTATAAAACTGATAGTTTGGTATCGCCGTGCCTAGCATGCGCTGAGTCCCAGTGAGCGATGTGATTCGAATTACGCTATCCCTGAGACTGATAGTGATTCTTAGTGACACTTTACAGACTGAGGAATGCTTATTTGAGTATGGCAATGACCTCTGTAATACTTGTCAAATACCAGTCATTGTTACTGACAACAGTCATCGTTTCAAGACAACTGTCACCCGAACGATCAGGTAACGAACGATCAAATCGAACTCAGCAGTAAGATTCTCTGTCGAAAAAAATATTTGCGCAGAAATACATCTCAGCGAGTTTTTATTTTTTGCAACCAATTTACGTGTTTTAAGGGCAAGGCACCCTTTGGGAGGCTTAAATAAAGTACTCAAGTCAAAAGTGGTTTTGAGTGATTCAATTGTATGATGCTCTATGGGTGAGAAGTCATCAAAGGTCAATTTTGATTAGAAATTAGAAACTCTTTATTACCTTTGATAACATCTTCAGAAAACAATACTGCATCAGTTTGAACAGAGCGTTTTACTAGTTACTAACCCTTAACCTACATATACATATTTCAGGTCTCTATGGGTGTGGCTCGAGGTCCATCAGCTCAGGAACAGTTCACTGTCTTTCTTGTCTCTCCACTAAGATGTATCCCATGGCTTAAGTGTGTTTACCTCTGTTATCTGACAACATGCTAGCTTTATTTCCACAGGTGTTGATGTCACCATGATTTCAGAATAATTTTCAGCATGGGGGTTTGTAGATCGTGCCATGTACCATCACTCACCATGGCCAGCGTCCATCCTCCATCTTCGCATGCGCAACTCCTTTGAAACAAAACATCAGCGTATAAACTGAAATTAATCCAGAAAAAGGAAAAGGAAGAGTAATACAAATGCCGATCGTACTTTCATGATAGATCACCTAACCACCCTTTTAAACAAGATCGTGAAATGGCCAAATCTGGTGGCCTGTGGAGGATGCAGACATTGATGGAGATCTTTTATCAATTTGGTTGTACTTTACACCATTGCAATTTTTCATTGCCGTTTCTTTGCGCGTGTTTTGATTGTGAAATTCTTATTAACTCCCCTCCCTCCTTATTGGCAGTTACCTGACAGTCAGCTTTCCCAACTGTATGGTCTGTAGGCGACGACTGATTTGCTCCTTGAAACCCCCTGAACACCATGTGTGATTCTCCATATAAATGACTGATCCTAAATATGGGATTTTTTTTCTGCGAGAAATAACTAGAGAGTTTTTCTCTCTACAATTGTATAAGGAAATCGCATTAATCCATGCAGGCGAGTTTTCGAATAGAAAGGAGAACATCTGAAGTTGTGGTGGGAGAGGTTTCGGCTATGGGAAATAGTACGGAAAGAAATCTGTTAGAATGAAGAGCTAATGATTATCTTGTCAATATTTACATTCGCATAAAGGGGTAAGTTTCTAAAGAAACTGTGGTGCTGCGTCGGTGGGAGAGTATAGCAGGTAATTTAGTGTTAACAACTGGGTTGAAAACGTAAATTAGCCACCGTAAAGAGTAAAAAAGCTGACGTTTCGAGCGTTAGCCCTTCGTCAGAGCGATAGACGAAGGGCTAACGCTCGAAACGTCAGCTTTTTTACTCTTTACGGTGGCTAATTTACGTTTTCAACCCAGTTGTTAACACTAAATTACCTGCTTTACATTCGCATGTCGCGTGGAGAATTCGAACAAATGGTACAGGAAAATTGGGTCGTTCTGGTGATAGAACGAGAAAAGTAGTCAAGACTTCGAGAGAAACTACTGTTTGCGTTCTGTTACTTCTCGTTTCTGAGCCAATTGTTTTCTAAACAAGTTATTCATGCCCTTGAGCTCAGGGTTACCCTACATAGCAGGCGTAATTTCTCGCGTTTTTCACACGGGCGGACAGATGCACGTGGCTAGTGCAAAGGGCAAGTCGATCGCACAGAAGTAATAAATAAATAAAAGTTAATATTTTCGTGTACCTCATTCAGTGCGTGATCAGATCATGACCTCCTTTCATGAACAGTTTGCGACATCGACATATTATAAACATCGAATATTTCTCCATCACCAATTTCTTCTTCGAATTGGCTTCGCGAAATTGACACGTCGTAGAGCAGATTCCAAAAAAGTTGTATTTGAGACAAATTGGAGCAGAGGAGAAGATAATTCCGAACCCGTTTTATTATCTGGTAGGTTTAGGATACTACATTTTCTACTTCATGATGGCCTCTCGGCTCAAAATTTGGGAAGTTAACGATGTCCTCTGTCACTGCACCAGGATGTACCCCATGGCTTTGATGTGCTTGTTTCCATTATCTAGCGAGTGCGTTGCCTCATTTCCACACGAGTTGTAGACATTAAATAGACCTCATGTGTCAAAATCAGTTCGGGAGTCACGGGAAGAACAGTCATTCTGCTGGTTAGCAATGATGCCGATTCTTGCTTCGGAATGACTGGGGCTGTCTCCCACCGCATTGAATCCTTCCTTATTGCAGTTGGGCTGCAGGGAGGCCTGTGAGCCAATCAGCAACTTCCACGTGTTACGACCCACTGAGGTGTTGCGGTATTTCCCATCAGCGATTAGGGAGAGTCGGCCTGCTTGTTGATGACAATGAATCTGAGCTGATTGTCGATCCTCATACCGAGGCAGACCTGGGAGAAGGATGTTCTCCAGTTGGTTGGTAACTTTGTCTCTTGTAAGTCAAAGCCAGTATTGCCTCCTGAAAGGTTGTAAGCACTTCTGTTGCTCCAAAACTGGGAATCATAATGGAATGTACTCTGAAATTTAAATTGAAAAAAAAAAGAATACAATTTTTATTTTCTTATCTTCAATAAGATATAAGTGAAAGTCTGTTCCAGGCTCCCTCTCGGTGAAGACAAGCAAGCGACTCTTGACGTCTCTCAGGGAAAACCCGCAGATTTTACCCATCCTCTTTACCGCTTCTTTCCACTTTTTGTATCAACAGTGAATTTATTCGCGGATTAATTTTTACCTTATTGCCATTAATCTTCATGATCGGCGCCCATCCTCCATCCCCACATCCAAAGTCTCCCATGTGACAGAAAACAGAAATTGGCTTTGAGTTTAGGTACGGGGTAACCTCGTCATTCTTCTTCGACCTACGAAATAAAGAATCTTCTTAAAAGAAGAGATTCAGTTGAAACTTGATGAGGGCCATGGCTTCCATATAATCAGTTAACGACATAAAGTAATTTTCGATAAGGCGATTCCTTTCAAGAGTGAAGCTGATGTGGAAGTTTATCATCAAGGTTGCTATGCTTAGTGCAATATTATTTTCATGATTATTATTGTTAGTACTACTGTTATTTTCATATTCTTTCATTAAATTCTGCTCCGGCTTTATTCTTATTAGCAAATAATTGACTTGCACGTTCTGGTCGAAAATTTCCTTACGCGTCCAAGCTAAAAAAAAAGAAAGGGCATATCAGCAGCAATAAAACCTTTAAGAAAGAAAGATGCAATGGCGTTTTGAAATACTCTCGAGGAGAAAATTTACATCTGGAATAAGAAGTACACAACGTTCTTGGTCACTCGTGTTTTCGTGGCTTGCATTGTTAGCGGTGTCTAATGCGTTAGATGAGAATGAAAGCAGCGGAGCCGCGAATTTAAGCAGCATCCCTAACCTCATGCGGCCTCGCCGTTTTTACTCAAGCTGTTCGACGCTTCAAATGCACACCATTAAGACTGCGATCAACGCAAGAAAGCGTTTTCGCGTTCATCAAGAGGTTAGCTTGTTTTAATTTTAAATTCTCAGTAGTTTCTGACAAGGCATTTATCGAAGTCTCTATCGATTCACTGTATATCTATATCTCGATATACATAATTATTAGAAACAAACTTGTCATTACTAACAGTAGTCTAAACAGACAGAAACAGTACAAAAACTAGCTTAAAAAATACAGCAGGAGAAATGAGAGTTTCCCCGTCGGAATATATTTATTTCAAGTTATCCATCCATTTGGTTCCCTTTTTCTCTTCCATCTCAACTTGCAAATTAATACATTTCTACATAAATAACAGACAATTATCCGTACTGCCATCTGCAGGAAACTTGCAGATGGCCATTAATTTCCACAAAAGATGCACATATTCAAAAATTCCCCAAAAATACAAGAAGTAAATGTTCTCAGTAAAGACGAAGTTCCCAGGTTTTAATATGTAAAGTAGACTGAATCGTTGAAGAAATCCATGAATGAACCACATCAATGAACAAAGAACTTTTGGAAAGAGCCCGTCAATGCAGAAGATCTTTTTCCCAAAACATCTTCTTCTTCCGATTAAATTACTTCTCAAAAGCTACATATCTAGCAGGAATCGCAAATTTGGCGATATTCCCTGACGTTGGGAGTTATTTGCTGGAAAAAAAAGTTAACCACAACTGAGGGAAAAATCTAACTGTACCGGCGCAATAAACACAAAAACCACTCCAGCCGACACAAATATGAAGAGCGGCATAACAAAAGAAGACTAAGAAGACAATATAATTTACGAGTGTAAACTTTTCACATGTTCGAATACAAACTACAAAAAATGAGTAAAAAGGTGATAGAGAGGTAAAAAATATTTCACTATATGAACTTGGATGACGAGCCCGGTATAAGAGAAAAAATTAAGAAAAAAAAACAACAACAAAACAAAAAGGAGAAATGAGAACCATTCGCAATTAAATTCACATAAAGTTACTCATACAAACCTCCTTTAAACATAAAACATGCAGGTGTTAAACGGTAACTATAATTGTGAAGGGCTAATGTCCCTTCTCTATTCCCGCTAAAAAATGAGTAATGGCGAGACTAACCTTGTGATGAGACGTAAGCAATTATCATGAAGCTCAGAAGTAATAGAACAAAGATAAAAATTGACTTCTGCATCGCGCGAATCGGCAAGTTTCTGCGAGCGACTTCTCGAATTATGTGCAAATTAATACAAAATATCTCTTTTTATTATTATTATTATTATTATTTTTTTTTTTATGGTAAGAGCTTTCTTTTTCTTTGAACCAATGGGACCTTAGTGTTTTCTTATTGCTCTTCGTTTTCATCTGATATTTTTAGCCCTTGTTCCAACACGGAAACGATTCTTGGATGAAAATAAATTAACTCTCACAAAGCCTCTTGATGAGTCACTTAATAATCAATCGTACGGACGTGACAATGGTAAAAGTCTAAAAATCGGTTTCCACATTCTTGGCACGAAACTAAATAGAAAATATAAATCTTCTGATGCTTAACTTGGCTTTCATTGGTAAAAATAGGTGTGAGCGATTTTGCCCCTATTGGGCCCAAAATCGTCCTCCTTCCTGAAATAAATTGCTAAAAACTAGAGTACCTGGCGCATTTAACGAAAAATTGTTATGAATATTTCAGAAACTTTTATTATCATTAGACAGGTCTACATCCCATGACAAACTGGTATGACGAAAAGTACGATAATATGAGGTTAGCGTTGATCAAGATCGAGATCATCAAACTATTAAGCTCAAAATATTAGTTGAATATTTATCTATAGACTAAACAATCGATTCTTTTTTCTATCCACTGACTATAACTTACTTTGAGGCCTAAATGTACATCCAATAACTAAGATATGATATTTTAAATTCCGTCTGGCCAGTGAACAATTGCCTCCTAGGCTTAGTCGTTCTTAGTGCAAATTTCCAACTACCCGGTACCTTGCATTTACATCTGTTTTTTTTTTTTATCTTATTTTTTTTTTATTTATTTATTTCTTTTTTTTTAAGGCTTCCATGAGTTTGTTTCCATTATCATGGCGCATACGTAACTTTTTTTGCCACACGTGTTGGAGTCTTCCTGTACCAAAGCCACCACTAGAGTCACAAGTGTTGCAATCGCTTCTTAATTGGCAATGAAGCCGTTTCTTCGTTAATATCCTACGTTGAAATATTAACAAAATAAAAAACGAGCAGCATTTAAAGCAACAAATTCTTCATGTGGCAGATCACTTTCTGAGGCCAACTTTTAAAAAAAATATGCGCAAATTACTCCAACAAGTCTTATTTAATTTTCTCTTTATGGTAAAAAATTCCTGACTTTCTTCTAACCAATGAGACCTGGATGTTACCTTATCGTTCTTTGTTTTAATTTGATATCTTTAGTCATTTTGCCAACAGGTATTCAATTCATTGGGAGAAATAGGATTATTTGTCTTGCTTTACTAAGTTTGTCGATAATTGCTATCACTGACAGCGGTTAAAGTTTGAAATCGATTTCCGCATTCTTAGCAACAAACTTAAAGGAAAAATGAATGCTACACTGCTGCTGTTTTTGGCTTGAATTTGCAGAAATATGCCGTAAACTATTTTGCCCTTATTAGGCCCAAAATTGTCCCTCGCCTCAAAATAAACTTGCTGAAAACAAGATCAACTGGCACCTCTTCTTACAACTCTATATGAATAGTTCCGAGACTTTTACCCTATCAGTCTATAGATTTACATCATGTGACAAACTTGCACAGCAAACGTGACGGTAATCTTATCATTCCTTGTTTTAATTTGATATATTTCGTCATTTTGCCAGCAGGTATTCGATTCATTGGGAGAAAAAAGATTTTTTTATCTTACTAAGTTTCTGGATGATTAATCATACTGACATAACAGTGGTTACAGTTTGAAAATTGCTTTTTTTGTTTTCTTAACAAGAAATCTGAAACGGAGAATATGAATGCTACTGTTGCTGTACTTGGCTTTTATTTAAAGAAACATGCCAAAACTGCCTAAAACGACTCCATCACTCGTCACCCTGGTTTCGTTTGAGTTATTCAAGTCTCTTTGGTGTCAGCCCACCCTTGCCAGCCTGTGTGGCTGATGAATAAAGAGGGAGAGTAACCTGCTTTCCATTGATATAATCCAAAAGTACCAAAGAAATAAAATAATCAAAAGATAGATAGGACGCGTTTCTTTCATTTCAGCTCACATCAGCGGAAAGAAACAAAGAAAAGGTGTCGGATAATCAGACCTTTTCGGTATTGGTAACTTAAGAGAGACATTCTCGGTGTAAGATCTCTTGGTTTTAGTGACGGAAACACAAATCCGCGAACGTTATGAAAAGGCGTCATGGGTCCCCGTAAAAATTGTATCGACCGCGTAAGAAGGAAAGTTAACTGTACACTAACAAAACGGATTCTCGCTCTTCGCTTCCACTTAGTAGTATAAATATATGCAGAAGACTTAAGCTATATTTTGAGTGGTTTTTTGCCGTCATCTCTGACCAGTACTGATATCATTCACAGTGGATACGTCCTAGTCCTTAGCTTTTCCACTTTTATCTTCTCTCTTCGCCATAAAATTAAATTTGGTTTTGAGTAATTCAACTGAATTACGATCTTCAGGTGAAAACTCACAAAAAGACAACTTTGATCTGAAATTAGAAACTGGAAATCACCTTTGATAACATCTTCAAAAAAAAAAAAAGAAACACTGCATCAGTTTGAACTAAGTGTTTTATTAGTTCTTACCCCTTAAGCCCTTACCCCTTAAGCTACATATACTTTTTTAAGGTCTCTATGGGTGTGGCTCGAGGTCCATCAGCTCAGGGACAGTTCATTGTCTCCCTTGTCACTGCACCAAGATGTATCCCATGGCTTTGATGTGTTTGCCCCCATTATCTGACGATGTGTGGTTTATTGCCTCGTTTCCACACGTGTTGTTGTCATCATGGTATCCTCCTGTACCAAAACCAATTCTAGAATCAGGGGTTATGCAGTCTCGCTCATTATTCCCAAGGAAACCAATCCTTGCTCTGGAAGAACCATCAGCACTACCCATAGCATTGAACCCTTCTTTGTTGCAGTTATGCTGCAAGGAGGCCAGCGAACCAATAAGCGTTTTCCACGTGTTTTGACCCAATGAGGTGGCGCGGTAATTTCCATCAGCGATCAATAAGTACAGTGAGTTGGCTTGCCTGTTGATAGCAATAAACCTGAGCTGATGACCAATCTTCATACCAAGGCAGATCTTGGAGAAGGGTGTGTTCCAGTAAGTCGGTAACTTGGTCTCTTGTAAGTCAAAGCCAGTCTTGGCTCCAGCAAAGTTATAGGCATTTCTGTTTCTCCAGAAGTGGGAATCGTAATGGAAAGTTCTCTGAAAACAAGAATTGCATTTTTAATTTGCCTTTGTTAATTTCAGTGATATCGAGAGTTTCTTTAAGGAGGCAGGGAGTTTACCTTCGTGCCGTCAATCTTCATGGCCGGCGTCCATCCTCCATTCCCGCATCCGAAGTTTCCCATGTGACAGTAAATCGGGATCTTTTGTGAACCAAACATCAGCGGGTATACTTGGCTTCGTCTCGACCTTATTGAAAAAGAGGAAGTCGAAAAAAAATAAAAAGTAGGCAGCTAATGTGGATGTTTATCATCAAGGTTGTCATGCTTGCCGCAATATTATTTTTAAAATTATTATTTTCAGTAATACTGTTATTTTCATATTCTCTCATTAAATTCCTCTGCGGCTTTGCTCTTGTTTGTGATTAATTGACTTACCCATTCCGGTCGAAAATTTCCTTACACGTCGAAGCTGAAAAAAGGAAAATGCATATCAACAGCAATAAACCCTTTAAGAAAAAAAGATGTGAGGGCGTTTTGAAATGCTCTCAAAGGGAAAATTTACGTGTGGAATAGGAAATACACAACGTTCTTGGTCACTCGTGTTTTCGTAGCTTGCATTATCAATGGTGTCTAATGCGCTATATATGAGAATAAAAGCAGCGGACCCGTTAATTTAAGCAGCATCCCAGGCCCCTCGCGGCCTCGCTGTTTTTAATTAAGCCGCTCGACGCTTCTAATGCACACCATAAGACTACTATCTATGCAGGCAAACGTTTCTACGTCCATCAAGAAGTTAGCTTGTGTTTAGTTTGAATTCTCGGTAGTTTCTAACAAGTCATTTGTCGAATTTTTTAACGATTAACTATAAATCTATATCTCGATATACATATTTATTATAAACGGAACTTCTCATTACAGTAGTCTAAACAGACAGAAACAGTATGAAAAACAGCTTAAAAAATACAGCAGGAGAAATGTTACCCAAACGGCAGATATTTCCATCTCCATAGTAACCCTGTTTACATGTACAGTTGTACGATCCCTTAGTATTGTTGCACACAGCATCAGCACTGCAGTTCGTTTTTCCTGTAGCACACTCGTCGATATCTGAAAATACTCTACTTTAATTAGAACGTCATCACTACAATTAATTTTTAAAACTAATGCAGATTTAAAAATAAAGTGTAAACAACAAATGGAGACCCACGTTGGATCCGATGTCTTAATGGTCTTGAATTTTTTCTGCAGTTCTCTTAGCCTTGCAAGAGTAACATCATCCCATCTGGGTATGGATTATTAAGCAAGACAAGTTGTCCGTCTTTCAAATTCACTATGTTTATAAAGTATATTACTTTTAAAAATACAAAATTGTCCGCCGCTTTACTTGATGATACCAATAAGGCAACATATATTTACAGTTATCAATATCTAGTTAATTATCATTAGACTCTGAAACAAGGCTCTGTTTTACCTTTGCAAGTCCGTCCATTCCCGGTAAATCCTGGTTTGCATTTGCAGCGATACGATCCCTCGGTATTGTTGCACATAGCATCAGCACTGCACTTGGATGTTCCGTCAGCGCACTCGTTTATATCTGTAAAATTCATGGCAACCGATTCAATAGGGAAAATCCCTAAACACATGACCAATTTAATCATTTTAGGGGTTGAAATGTGTGTGTTTAGTTTCCATTCCCTTGTTCGTTAAAATAAAATCAGGGCTTTGGTCACGCTTACCTTTGCAACCATCTCTAGAATATCCAGGTTTATTTGGACAGTTATAGGAACCTTTGGTATTGTTGGAAACAGCATTTTTACCGCAGTCTTGTGTTCCTGTAGCACACTAATCGATATATCAAAATATTTTTCTTTAATTAGAACGTCATCATTGGAGATGTGAAAATAAGATGTGAAAAAAAAATTGAGACCTACGTGGCATACGACGTCATAGTCCTGCAATTTTGAAGCAGCTCTTTAGCAAAGGGTTAGTTAAGAGCTGCATGGTTATTGTGTGAGTTTATAAAAAAAAACCGAACCTTAACTTTTACAGGTGCCTTTAGAAGTTGTGTATAAAACTGTAGTGAACACGAGCTTACGACCGGTTTTACATGACAGGAGTTACCTTTCTTACACCTTGGACCTTTGAATCCAGTGGTACACAAACAGCGATATCCTTTGTTAGTAAAACCACTTTGACAAGTAGAATTGTTATCGCAAGGGTTATCAACACAAGCGCTCTGAAGCGAAAATAATATCATACATTGAAATATGAATAAAATGGAAAACGAGCAGCATTTAAACCAACAATAATGATAATGCTAAAGATAGAAATATCGACAGTGATATTAGAATTCAAGCAACAATTACAACGATTACGACCGGAAACTAGTTTTTTCTTTTACTTGAAATTAGTATTTGCTAATGATGCAACACCCACCTCAGCTGCGTGATAAAAATAATCGCCTTTCTTCTCCAGGTCGTGTTCGTGTCTTTCGTGAGTAACATTATTCAGTTCACATTTGTAGCCTCCATGACCACTCACTTGTTTATGAACATTAATGCTGACACAGTCAGGTTCCATATAACACATGTTGTCACAAAAACTCATTGTCAGAACTTCAACGATGCGAATGACGTGGTTTATGAGACGTTTACCGTCAAATGCTTTTTCAGGGGTAAACTCCAACACGCGGCATTGGTCTGCGTCACAAAAGCCTTTAATATTTATTTAAAAAAACATGAAAGAAGGAAAGCACTAGAAAAAGAGATGGCCATAAGGGACGTCAAAATGATGATAACAATTGAGGATTTACTGATAGTTTCTCCGTTGGAATATATTCATTTCAATTCATCCATCCATTTGCTTCCCTTTTTCATCTAGATGAATACCTTTCTAGATAAATTACAGACAATTATCCGTACTGCCATCCGCAGGAAACTTGTAGATGGCAATTAATTTCCACAAAAAATGCACAAATTTAAGTAAGAAGATTTTCCATTCAAAAATTCCCCAAAAATAAACAGCAGTAGATTTTCTTAGTAACGACGAAGTTCGCCGGTTTTGATTTCTATAGCGGACTAAATTGTTGAAGAAATCCATGAATGAAACAGATCAATGAACAAAGAACGTTTGCAAAGAGCTTGTCATTGCAGAAGATCTTTATTGCAAAACGTGTTCTTCTTCCGAAGAAATTACTCCTCAAAAGCTACATATCTAACAGGAATCGCAAGTTTCTTGATCTTCCCTGACGTTGGGAGTTATTCACTGGAGAAAAATTTAATCACAACTGAGGCAAAAATCCAACTTTACCAGCGCAATAAACACAAAAACAACTCCAGCCGACACAAATAAGAAGACTGAGTGGCATAACAAAAGACTAGGAAGACAATAAAATTTACGAGTGTGGACTTTTTACATGTTCGAAAACAAAATACAAAAAAAATAATAAATTGATAAAGAAGTGATAGAGAGGTAAGAAATATTACAATATATCAACTTGGATGACGAGCTCGATAAAAGAAAGAATTAATTAAGAAAAAAGCCACAACAAAACAAAAAGGAGAAAAGAAAACCATTCGCAATTAAATTCACATAAAGGTACTCAAACAAACTATCTGCGAAAGTATCTTTTCATCACCAATAATTTATTTGGTTAAGAAGTTTAAGAAAGTGTTAAGCTATCTTTAAACATTTTTGCTATTGTGGAGATGAATAACAAAACTTCCTTAAAACATACAACATGCAGGTGTTAAACGGTTACGGTGACTATGAAGGACTAATGTCTCTTCTCTACATAAATGAGTAATGGTGAGGCTCACCTTGTGATGAGACATAAGCAAGTAACATGAAGCACAAAAGTAACAGAACAAAGATAAAAATCGACTTCTTCATCGCGTAGATCGCCAGGTTTCCGCGACCGACTTCTGGAATTCTGCGCAAATTGATGCGAAAAACTTATTTGAATTGTTTTTGTTATGGTAAAAAATTTTTTTGTTTTTTTCTTTTTTTTTAACAATGAGACTCGGGTGTTTCCTTACTGTTTTTCGTTTTAATTTGATATCTTTGACCCTTGTTCCAGCACGAAAACAATTCACTGTATGAAAACAAATTAACTTTCACGAAGCCTCTCGACGGGTCATCTAATAATCAATCGTTCGGACGTGACAGCGGTTTAAGTCTAAAAATCGGTATTCATATTCTTAGCAAGAAGCTAAACAGAAAATATAAATGCTTCTGATGCTTTACTTGGCTTCATTGGTAGAAATAGGAGTGAGTAATTTTGCCCTTATTAGGCCCAAAATCGTCTTCGTCCCTGCAACAAATTGTTGAAAACTAGAGTACCTGGAGCATTTTACAACAAATAGTAATGAATATTTCAGAAACTTTTTTCCACTTTTTCCACAAATGAGTATTTGCTATTGATGCAACACCTATGTCAGCTGGATGATCAAAATAATGGTCCTTCTTATTCGTCTTTCTTCACTCATTTATCAAGATTAATGCTGACACAGTCAGGTTCCACAAAACACATGCTGTCACAAAAATCCATTGACATGACTTCAAAGATGCGAATCACGTAGTTTATAAAACGTCTTCCATCAAATGCTTTTTTTCAGGCGTAAAATTTCAACAATTTATCAACCTTGGTCTGCGTGAAAAGAGTCTTAGAAATTTAGAAGGGAAAAAAAATATACATATATATATATAGGAAGTCTGTGTATTGATTTTTCCGTTTACAGTGCTTGATACGTAGAAGTAGTGCGCGATATATGTTGCGATAGTGGAAAAAAACAGAGAGACTATACTTTAATCCCTACAAGCCTGTTTCGTGATTGCGCACTAATCAGGGGATTTTATTGTTAAGAATGTTCGTACCATCGTTTATATACTCTATAACTTTGCCTAAAGACGATACTTCAACTGTTACGCAGTAACGTTTTGTTTCTGTGGCGGCATGAGAATATTGTCCATACTGTTCTCTATATATTTCCTAAAGTGCTGACAAGGAGAATGTGTTTAACAATCAAGAGCTTCTTTAGTTGGTGATTAGTTCCTATACTGTCATGACCTTGATGTGTGATACAGGGGTATCAGTTTAACAGATTGAAAAGGTCATAGACAGGCCTACACAGACTCCCCTGTGTGGTTTTACGTTTGCGACGCAAAAGCCTTTAATTAAAGCTTCGCTCTCACGATTATGTCTTTGAGCGATTTAACTCTTTTGTATGATATAATCGGAGGCGTTTTGTAAATTGTTTTCAGCAGTGGCTGATTTTGGATGAGGTTCCATTCTTGCATCAGTATTTGTTTTAAATTTTGTAAAAAATATTGCCTGTAAAAAAATTCAGGCAATATTTTGCCTGTAGTTTTTTTGGTTTGTTTTTTAAGTGTCGACTGCCTTGCGGCAAACGAGACCTCAGATAACGTTTTTTCAATTAGGCTTTTTGGGTAACCACGTGCTTCAATTCCTGTTTTGAAGTTACACATGGCCTCCTGGAAATTTCTTTCCGAGGAGTTTGTTCTTAGAAGTCTGATAGCTTCTCCTTTAATAAAGCCTTTCTTAACACCTGGCGGGTGGCAAAATGAATATTGTGTATATTGAAAGGTCTCGGTCGGTTTGTAGTGAGTTTTGACGTCGAGGATAGCTTCGTTTTGGAATCTTTCACCTTTGTAGACAACCGTGTCTAAGAATGTGATCTCAGTCTCTGAGATTTCAGCCGTGAACTTTATAGTTGGATGGAACGTGTTAGCTTGTTCTATGAATAGACCAATGTCTTGTTTACGAACATCCCACAGGGAGAAAACGTCGTCAATGTAACGCTTCCATACTCTCGGGAGTTACTACATCACGGGCGACGAGCGGCGAAGGAAGAAATGACCGAAATACGAGTGGTCAGCGGGGAAACAAATTTAATACTTCATATAGAGACATATCAGTTGTAGTTGCAGAAAACAATCGTGATGAAAAGCCGAAATGTTAACAGTTTACTTCGCTCAATAAGATGTGAAGCAATTTTTCAAAAGTGTTGATGGCACATATATCTTTCACTGCTGTATTAAACAATGGAGGTATCGGGAAAGGCATCGGTGGCATTCGGAAAAGCACTAAGAAGAATTATATTTACGTTTTGTAACTTGCCAAAAACAGTCGTGTTGTAAAGCCAAAATATTACCAGGTTATACTTCGCTAATTCAAAAGATAAGCAATTATCCGAACGCTTTGACTGGAACAATATTTTTACTGCTATATTAACCAACGGAGGCATCGGGAAAGGCATCGCTGACACCGGGAAAGGCATCAAGAAGAATGATATTTACGATATGTAGCTTGTTGTATGACGAAAAAAAGTTTTATTTCATAGGTACTGAGATTTACCCACAAAAATCGTAGTGACTAAAATTCGTACTGATTCTAAATGTAGCCAATCAGGAGTACGAACGACAAAATTTCACCGTGAAAAATTATCGCTTTGTACGATTTTCATTCACTCGTTGATACTACACAACTCGTGAATAAAAATCGTACGCGCGCATTTTCCATGAAGTAATCTCTATATCTTGACTTGTTTGAGGCGTTAATCACAGTCGGCTTGCTTTTCACTTGACCTTTGCAATCTTGACTTTTGATTCCGGAAAAATGAAAATCTAAGCAACGCTAAAAAAATTGCGTTCTAGATTTTTATATTTTTAGAGTCATTATTAAGTTTGTATCCACAGCCTTTAGATAAGAAATTTTAAATTTCCATCAGCTGTAGTTCTTTTAGTGTTTATTATATATATTCAATCGTGGGAGAATTCATTTGGGGACCACGGTTTTGGTTTTCTTTTTTCGTCACGCAGCAAGTTACAAACCGTAAATATAATTCTTCTTAGTGTCTTTCCGGATCAGTGCCACCAATGCCTTTTCCGATACCTCTATTGTTTATTACAGCAGTAAAAGATATATGTGCCATCAACACTTTTGAAAAATTGCTTAACATTTTATTTAGCGAAGTATACTGTTGATAGTTCGGCTTTACAACAGTATTGTTTTCCGCAACTATAACTGATAAGTATTAAATTTGTTTCCCCGCTGACCACTCGTATGTCGGTCTTTTCTTCTTCCCCCACTCGTCGCCCGTGATGTAGTAACTCCCCATACTCTCGGCTTGATACTGCTTTGGTGAAGCAGTTTTGTTTCAATTTCGGCCATAAAGAGATTGGCGAAAGCAACCGCCATTCGTGTTCCCATGGCAGTTCCAAAACATTGGAGATAGTTTACTCCGTTGAACTGGAACGAATTTTCTTTCAGTATAAGCCCGAGCATTTGTTTTAAGTAGTGGGACGGAATGGGAGGGCTGTTATTGTGGTATTTTTCGTATGCTTGGCATACTATTGTGATACCCTCTTCTTGTGGGATGTTTGTGTACAAGCTTGTTAAATCCATTGATACTAAAATAGTATCATTTGACACTTGCGTTTTCTCTATAAAGTTGATGAAATCAGTCGTATCTTTGAGATACGATTTTCGCTTTTGAGCAATAGGCTGTAATAAATGATCCACAGAGGATAATATCCTTTCAGTTGGTCCTTCGCAGCCCGATATAATCGGTCTACCCACTGGCAAAGGTTTGTGGATTTTTTTAAAGTGTAGAAAATCGGTATTCTGGGCGGATTGGGAGTCTGTGAAAGCCACTTTTTTGTCATATCGTCTATATGTTTGCCATTGTGCAGTTGAGCAATAAGCTCATTAACTTTTTTAATGTGTCAGTGACCATGGGGTTTTCAAGAGGTCGGTAGTGGTCTCTGTTGTCGAGCTGAACCTGGGCCTCTTGAATTTTGTCCCTCTTGTTGAGAATCACTGTTGTGGTGCCTTTGTCAGCACGTTTAAGGTTGATGGCAGTATTGTTTTGCAGTTCTTTGACTGCTTTGTGTTCGTTGTATGACAGATTGTGTTTTGGCTTTGTTATTTCTATTTCAGCAAGGCTTAACTTGATATTTTCGAAGTAGCGTTCAAGGGCAATAGAAGGTTGTACTGGTGGTATCCAGTTTGATTTGACGTGGAAAGGATGTGGTTCCTTGTCATTCTCGTGGAATATATATCATATATATTATATATAAGTCTCATTCGCCTAGCGAATTGTTCGAAGTCACGCAACAATTGTTGCCTGATCTTATTTTCATTTGTCACGGGTGTTTCAATAAATTTAAGCCCTTTTGCTAACACGCTGACTTGGTGATCAGTTAATGTATTGTCTGAAAGGTTTTTAAGGTATTTTTCATTTTTCTCCCTTTCTGTAGTCACTCGCTTGTGTAGTGTATTTTTTCTACGCTTTTTGCGTTTATTATTCTTGGATAGCCTTTTTGCTGCAGTGGGTTTGGCGACTGATTTTTCAGAGGTGACACTGTTGTACTTTTCAACATGTTTATTATCACTCTGAAAGCGTGTACATATAAGATCTTTCAGCTCTGAAAGCTGATTTTCTATTTTGTCTATCCTGTCGGCATCAGTATTTACAGTGTTCCTCAAGGGCGAACGTGATCTTTCACGTGTATTTACATTGTATTGTGATCGAGACTTGGCAATATTAGCCTTTTCAAGTTTGTTCTTGTGACTAACAAGTCTACGCTGATGAAAGCGCACTAGGGCGCTAACGTATTGTTCTTCGGCGTGACTTTTAATAGCGCTTATTTCCTGTCGAAAGGTTTCGTCAGGCGTGACGTTTGCCTTCACGTTGTATTGAAGCGACTTAGGGCAAGTCTTTTGTTGTAAGTGTCTCTCCAGTTTTAAAATGGAGGTTTCAGTTTTTTGCTTCTTGAACTGGATAGCGCTGATGGTGTCTTCATGTTTCCTCTTCCTTGGCTGCCGCGTGGATCGGCTATTCCTCGGAAGGTTTTCTTTTTGACGGCTTTCCTTTTTGAAGGCGTAGACCTTCGTTGCTGCGTTGCTTGGCTAATTCAGCTTTATGCCTTGGCTCGAGTTGTGATGCTGGAGGGCTATCCTCTGGGTCCGATTCTAGGTTCGGATCAGTGTACGTTAATTCCATCTCCTCGTCCAGATTTGGACGGTAGTCTGGCGTTTTTGGTGGCCGCAATGGTGTTTCAAAAGCTGACATCTTTTTCAGGTAAAACTGAAAGTGAAGTATATCGTCTAGCAGGACCGGCGGTTTCGATTCTTAAAGAATCTCTTCAGCTGCTTTGTTAAGTCAGGCTGTGTTAATCAGGGACAGGCAGAGAAATTCTCAATTCCAATCCCCAGGGGTATCAGTTTAACATAACATCAGCGTCTATTTTTTCAAAGCGTTCAACAGATCTTTTGTGAGTCTCGCTGCTCGATAACCTATCCAGTACCTTTTCATGCTTTAAACAACTTCCACGATTTGTTTATCGCGACTGCCTGCATCGTCGAAGCATATAATGAATTAATTTTGTTGACAAGGAATGTTGTTTTTAAAACAGGATAGAAATTAACCTTTTACACCCCAACATCGGTATTAATATTCTCCAAACTGTTCTCTATATATTTCCTAAAGTGCTGACAAGGAGAATTTGTTTAACAATCAAGAGCTTCTTTAGTTGGTGATTATTTCCTTTATTCTCATAACCTTGATGTGTGATACAGGGGTGATATCGTGTGGAGAAATTAGATGCTAATCACTCTAAGGAGTTAAAGGGTTAAGATTCAAGCATTTGCCCCTCAACAAAGTTGTCTCAAGTTCTGAGATTTTCAACTTTTCATTCTAACATGGAAAACAAATCCATCTTTCCTGTAGATAAAATTTCTTAACCAAAATACCAAAAGAAAAAGCAAACTGGTTCTCTGAATTAATTAACAATTTGCACCCAAACATAAATACTCATGTTCTCCAAACCTTTCCTATGGAGCTGATGAGGAGAATTTAACATTTAAGATTTTCTTAAGTTGTTTGTTATAATGTTTGATTCAGGGGAAATAATTTTAGGAGAAATTTTGTTTGTCTCTCTTAACGGTAAAGGGTTTAATGTATTAATCGGTTGAAGCCTGTTAAAATCTATATTTCAATGTTTTTAAGAGTAAATTCAGTTTGCATCTTTTTTGTATGATCTCCTTTCCGCGTATATGAGGATCTCGCTCCATTCTAAGTTCGCCCCGCTACTAACTTTCCGAGTTCAGACAGATCTTGGAATTTTCTGCAAACAGCATATAATAATGTCCATCCAGATAAAAATTAGAATGATGTAGCGGCCTAGTATCGCTATCCTGTTCCAAGCGTTCTGCCAGTAAAACGAAGCCGGGCTATACTAAGCCTCTGCGCCGCAGCAGAGGAGCGAAAAAAAATGCGAGGGAGGTTTTGGATCGAGTGCGTAATGACCCGACCCGACCCAAGCCTCCCTCGCTTACTATAGCGCCGTTTACCATTTCGCTCGGTTTACCAACTGAAGGCCTGTAACTGGCTAAGCATGACTCGTGCGCTAGTCTTACATTAAGTAACATGCCTAAGAAATTGCAGGTTGATGAACACTTTTCTCGAGATAACTCAATTGTAAACTAATTATTTCAAATATGTTAATTTTACGGTTAAATACGGTTCAACCAGCAAAAAAAATTGTTATACATGTGTAAATTTTGATGAATCATATTGTAAAAACTGGAACACTGCATCAATACCTTCAACATCATCATCATTATCATTTCGGTTTTAATTGCTCTTAAATCAAATAAATGTTGCAAAAGAGAGCTTAAACGGTTCAACCATTTCAAAGCCATTTTACTACCAAAATCTATTTTTATGGGTAGTGTTTAATTAACAGTTACTGTTATTGTAATACGAATCTGAAGTCAGCAACCTGCGTTTATTAAGATTGAGCCCTCTGTGATCCAAAGGCTGTATCAAGCCAACACTTCTAGAGGTTTTATTATACATTCGATTGCAGTCGTAATCAAAAGTGCAGAGCGATACGATCAAATGAAAATCAAAACAAAGAAACGGAAAAAACTATCGTTACCTCTCTCCGTCGCCAGTGAAATCCGATCGAATTGCCGGAGTCGTAACCGGGAGATTGTTAGGAAGGGCCTGAGAACTGGCATTAGAGCTTACCCCAGAAAGGATAGAAAACAAAGAGTAATAGTTTTCAATCATGCTTTCATAATATATCGATTAATGAATTGAAAATTTTCCAGATGAGTTTGTTCATTTAATTGCTACAGTTCCCAATGGACTGAAGAAAGGCAAAAAATGGTTGTACGGGATCAAATAGGTTGCGGTGGATAAAATTACCATCCTTTTGAACCAAGGTCACGAAATTTCCAAATTTGGTGGCCTGTCGAGGATAAGGATACCAATGGCTAACTTCATCAAGCTAGTTGTATGATGAAATATTGCAATTTTGGATTTCCTTTTCTTTTTTGTTTCAGCATACGTGTGCGTCTGCGAAAAGAGGCAACTGAAAAGGTGTGAGGAGACACCATCCCAAGAACAGTTTGGCTTAAGAGTGGTGTCAGGACTAGTGCAACCTTTGTTCCCTGGAATCGTAAAATCCAAAAATCGCGAGCTAAAAATGTAACATTAAAAGATAGTTTGGCGGGGCACTCTTCTTCATCGTGTTTTTAAAATGGTCGTTACTTCCTGATTTTATCTTTTCCTATCTAAGCCTTAAACCAAATAGGACCGATTTACGAGGCTCGAGTAGAAAAGCCAATGACATCACGAGATGAGATCGTACCGATCCTTTTAGGCCAATTTTTCGAATTTAACGAAGAATATCTGTCATGACTTCCGGAAATATTCCGGAAAGAAATCTGTTCGAATGGTGAGCTTACAATCATCTTTTTAATAGTAGTATCGTATTTAACTTAGAGAATGACGTCCGGAACAAATGGTACACAAAAATTCGGTCATTCTGGTGAAAGCGAGAAAGGCAAGCAATACTTCGGGAGGGTATTACTTTTGCATTCTGTTAGTTCTCATACTCTGAGCTAATTATTTACTATAAAAATCGTTAACGCCCGTGGGTTCCTAGTTACTTTGTAAAAACTGGCGTCATTTTTCATGTTTTTCACTCGAGCAGAAAGATGCGCGAGGCGAGCGTAAAGAACAATATGCGCGGGAAAGAAAAAACAAAAAGAACATAAAGGAAGTCACATTTTCTGTACTTCTTCTTTTCTGTGTTACACTTCCTTGACTCGCTCACACTTAACGACGTGGATGTATCGTAAACATCGAATATGGCCTCTTTGCCAATATTTACTTCGTCAACAAATCCTGAATTGGCTTTGCGCAAATGAAATGTTTTGAATTTCATTGAAAAAATTATACTAGATACAAAGCTAACCAGAAGAAAATATAAGGTTAAACTCATTTCTTTATTAGCCTTTAAGGTTTTAGGACACTACATTTTCTTCTTCATGATTGCTTCTCGGCTTAAAATTTGGGAAGTTGGACTGGGTTTCCTGTCACTGTACCAGGATGTAACCCATGGCTTTGATGTGCTGGTTTCCATTATCTGGCGAGTACGTTGCCTCATTTCCACACGTGTTGGAATCATCAGGTCGACCTCCTGTGCCAAAACCAATTCGGGAGTCACAGGAACCACAGTCATTCTGCTCGTTAGCCGTGATGCCGATTCTTGCTTTTGAACTACTAAGGCTGTCTCCCACTGCATTGAATCCTTCCTTATTGCAGTTGAGCTGCAAGGAAGCCCGTGGACCAACCAGCGACTTCCACGTGTTACGACCCAGTGAGGTGGCACGGTATTTCCCATCAGCGATCAGTGAGAACAGTGAGTTGGCGTGCCTGTTGATGACAATGAACCTGAGCTGACGACCAATCTTCATACCGAGGCAGATCTTGGAGAAGGATGTGTTCCAGTAGGTTGGTAACTTAGTCTCTTGGGAATCAAAGCCAGTCTTGCCTCCAGCAAAGTTATAGGCACTTCTGTTGCTCCAGAATTGGGAATCGTAATGGAAAGTTCTCTGAAAGACAAGAATTGCATTTTTGATTTGCTTATGTTCATTTCAGTAATATCAAGAGTTTCGCAAAGGAGACAGGGAGTTAACCTGCGTGCCGGCAATCTTCATGGCCAGCGTCCATCCTCCATCCCCACATCCAAAGTTTCCCATGTGACAGAAAACAGGAATCGTTTGTGAACCAAACATCAGCGGGTATACTTGGCTTCGTTGCGACCTTAAAAAAAAAGAGGAATTAAAAACAATTGAATCAACCTATGGGTAGCCATTTGTGCCAAAATATCCATCACCAATAACAAACTCAATTGTTAATGCTAAAATATCAATCTCTAGTGATAAACTCAATTATTCGTGCTAAAATATCAATCGCTAGTGATGAAACTCAATCGTTAGTGCTAGAATCGACTTGTCATCGATTTTAACTTGAACCAGTCTCCCGCTTGTTAAGCAAAGATGAATCAATCAAATCTTGCTTACTTTCTTGAAATCTGATAAGGGATAGAGAGACCGGCACGGACTCCCCATGTGGCTTTTGTAGTCGCGTCGCATAATCGCCTTCAAATTATGTTTTTACTTTCACAAGCGTGTCCTTTAGGGATGCTCCCTTTTTGTAAGAGATGATTGGATGTTTTGAAAACCTGTTTTCAGCAAAAGCTGATTGCGTATTAGATTCCAATGCTCCATCAGTATTTGTTTTAAGTTTTTAACTGCCGGGTGTTACGTTGTGACAAAAGACAATTTAGTGGAGGAGGGGGGGGGGGACGGGGGGGGGGAAGAGTCTCCCGCTTCCCGTACCATGTTCTCCCACCTTCCGTACTTTTACGCCCCTTTATCTCCCGACTCTTACCCTTCATTGTGTTGCTCCCATCTTCAGGTTAATCAAGAGGATCAAAAACCCGGGTTTAATTTTCAAACTGTGCCAAAACTTAACATTCTTGTTCATTTTCTAGCCTTTGGTGGATATGAAATGGAAATTTCAAAACTTTAATATATGAGTGTTTTTGACTAAATAATACCAAGTAATAAACAACAAACTATCGCTTTCTTTATTTCTGCTCCCGCTTCCCGCCCCCTGTTCTCCCGCGTCCTGCCCTCTCCCGCCCCCCTGTCCCCCTCCGCAATAAATGTTGGTAACCTTTTAGCTTTTGTGTATGTGCAAGAAACGATTGTCTAGAGGCAAAGCTGACCCCTGAGAGAGACTATTCTATGATGTTTTCTGGGTACCCTCTTGCTTTGAGGCGTTGTTTAAATTTCCAAAGGTCCTCCTCAAATGTTTCTCTCGAAGAATTAGTTCCAGGCCATGTTATTGTTTCGCCTTTCTTCATACCATATTTTACGTCTGGTCGGTGGCACGAGGCAAAGTGCGCAAATTAAAAAAGGTCTCGGTCAGCGAGAGAGAGAGAGAAAACAAAACGTCATCTATACAACATTTCCATTCTCTATGCTTAGTTTCGCTTTGTTGGATTAATTTCGTTTCAATTAACGCCATGAAAATATTAGCAAATGACACTGCCATTTTCGTACCTATAGCAATACCATGTGTTTCGAGGAAGTTCTTCTCATTTAATTAAACCGAATTTTCTCTAAGTATTAAGCCAAACATTTCCCTGAGGTAGTGCGTTGGGATCGGTGCGTTATGGTTGTGGAACTTTTCGTATGCTTCACATACTATGTTCGTTCCTTCTTCTTGAGGTATATTTGTTTACAAGCTAGAAAAGTCCATTGATACTAGAATTGTTAAATTTTTCCGTTTGGATTCTTCCTTATGATACCCAATGTCACGCGACCAGTTTTCTATATTTGGATTTGACCATGTGGTTGAAGTTTTTGGCAGATCTTGTCTCACTAATATTGTCTTATTTTCTGGACCTTGGACTAATACATCAAAGCTGGCGACGTGGATGGGGTCTTTTTTTGGCCAAGCACAAGCGGTAAACACGAATCACGTCTGAAGTTGACGAAGGCACGACAGGAAATGCCGAACGAAGCGTCGAACGTCAACACGAGTCAAGCCATCGGAAAGTGACAAAGTAGGTGGTGGGAAGGGACTGGGAGTTATACACCGAACAGTTGGGTTTTTATTTTCTCGTAAATGGAATCACGGAGGCTAAAACGAAGAAGGCCGTACTTTTAACAAATCTTTCAGCAGAAAATTACCAGCTTGCGAAGAATTTAGTGGCCCCAACGCAGCTAAAGGATGACGCCATTACGTATACTGTCATAGAGGAGCGGATGTAGAAGCAACTCAAACCTGAAAGGTCAGCGACTCTTGACGACCGTTGACGTTTTTCAGGGAAACAGCCGCAGATTTTGCTAATCCCCTTTGTCGTTTATCTCCAGTGTTCTGTATCAACAGTGAATTCATTCGCAGATAAATTGTTACCTTATTGCAATTAGTCTTCATGATCAGCGTCCGTCCTTCATTTCCGCATCCAAAGTCTCCCGTGTGAGAGAAAACAGACATTGGCTTTGAGTCTAAGTGCAGGGTAACCTCGCCACTATTTTTCGATCTACTAAATAAAGAATCTTCCTAAATAGAGAGATTCAGTTGAAACTTGATGAGGGCCATGGCTTCCATATATTTAGTAAGTGACACAAAGTTCTTTTCGATGAGGCGAAAGTTTTCAAGATGGAAGCTAGTGTGCAAGTTTATTATCAAGGTTGCTATGCTTAACGGAGTATCATTTTCAGAATTATCATTATTAGTACTACTGTTATTTTCATATTCTCTCATTAAATTCCGCGCTAGCTTCGTTCTTAGTGAATAATTGACTTACACATTCCGGTCGAAAATTTCCTTACACGTCGAAGCTGAAAAAAAGGAAAGGCATATAAACAGCAATAAACCCTTTAAAAAAAAAGATGGGATGGAGGTTTAAAATGGTCTCAAAGGGAAAATTGACATGTGGAATAGGAAATACATAACGTTTTTTGTCACTCGTATTTTCGTAACTTGCATTGTTAGCGGTGTCTAATGCGCTAAATAAGAATAAAAGCAGCGGAGCCGCGAATTTAAGCAGCATCCCAAACCCCTCGCAGCCTCGCCGTTTTTACTCAAGCCGCTCGACGCTTTAAATACACACCATGAGACTGCTATCTACGCAGGCAAGCATTTTCACGTCCATCAATAAGTTAGCTTGTTTTTAGTTTGAATTCTCAATAATTTCTAACGAGGCATTTATCGAAGTTTTTATCGATTTACTATATATCTGTATCTCGATATAAATAATTATTATAAACGAAATTCTCGTTGCAGTAGTCTAAACAGACAGAAACAGTGCAAAAACTAGCTTAAAAAATACAGCCGGAGAAATGTTACCCAAACGGCAGATATTTCCATCTCCATAGTATCCTTTTTTGCATGTACAGTTGTACGATCCCTTAGTATTGTTGCACACAGCATAAGCACTGCAGTTGGTTTTTCCTGTAGCACACTCGTCGATATCTAAAAAGACTCTCCTTTAATTAGAACATCATCACTGTTATTTATTTTAAAACTAACGCAGTTTTAAAAATAAAGTGTAGACAGCAACTGGAGACTCCAGTTGGATCCGATGTCTTAAGAGTCTTGCAATTTTTCTGCAGTTCTCTTGGCCACGCAAGAGTAACATCATCCCATTTGGGTATGGATTATTGAGCAACAGAAGTTGTCCGTCTTTCAAACTCACTATTTTTATAAAGTACATTACTTTTAAAAATACAAAATTGTCCGCCGCTTTGCTTGATGATATCAATAAGAAACAACATATATTTACATTTCTCGGTATCTAATTGATTAACATCAGACTCAGAAACTACAGGCTCTGTTTTAACTTTGCAAGTCCGTCCATCCCCGGTAGATCCAGTTTTGCATTTGCAGCGATATGATCCTTTGGTATTGATACACACAGCATCAGGACTGCAATTGGATGTTCCGTCAGCACACTCGTTTACATCTGTAAAATTTGTGGCAACCAATTCAATAGGGAAATCCCCTAAACACATGACCAATTTCATCATTTTAAGGATTGAAATTTGTGTTTTCAGTTTCCATTCCCTTGTTCGTTAAATAAAATTAGGGCTTTGATCACGTTTACCTTGGCAAGTCCGTCCATCTCCAGAATATCCAGGTTTACATGAACAGTTATAGGAACCTTTGGTATTGTTGCAAACAGCATTTTCACTGCAGTCTTGTGTTCCTAAAGCACACTCATCGATATCTGAAAAGGATCTTCCTTAATTAGAACGTCATCATTGCAGATGTGAAAATAAGATGTGAAGAACAAATTGAGACCTACGTGAGATCCGACATGATAGTCCTGCAATTTTGAAGCAGCTCTCTAGGCAAGGGTTAGTTAACAGCTGCATGGTTATTGTGCGAGTTTATAAAAAAAACAGACCTTTTAACTTTTATAGGTGCCTTTAGAAGTTGTGTATAAAACTGTAGTGAACACGAGCTTACGGCCGGTTTGAGATGACAGGAGTTACCTTTCTTACACCTTGGACCTTTGAATCCAGTGGTACACAAACAGCGATATCCTTTGTCAGTAAAACCGCTCTGACAAGTAGAATTGTTATCGCAAGGGTTATCAACACAAGCGCTCTGAAGAGAAAATGATATCATACATTGAAATATGAATAAAAAGGAAAACGAGCAGCATTTAAACCAACAATAATGATAATGCTAAAGATAGAAATATTGACAGTGATATTAGAATTCAAGCAACAATTGCAACGATTACGACCGGAAACTAGTTTTTTCTTTCACTTGAAATGAGTATTTGCTAGTGATGCAACACCCACCTCAGCTGCATGATAAAAATAATCGTCTTTCTTCTCCAAGTCGTGTTCGTGTCTTTCGTGAGTAACATTATTCAGTTCACATTTGTAGCGTCCATGACTACTCACTCGTTTATGAACATTAATGCTGACACAGTCAGGTTCCATATAACATATGTTGTCACAAAAACTCATTGTCAGAACTTCAACGATGCGAATGACGTGGTTTATGAGACGTTTACCGTCAAATGCTTTTTCAGGGGTAAACTCCAACACGCGGCATTGGTCTGCGTCACAAAACCCTTTAAGATTTATAAAAAAAAAAATGAAAGAAGGAAAACACAAGTAAAAGAGATGGTCACGAGGGACGTCAAAATGATGATAACAATTGAGGATTTACTGATAGTTTCTCCGTTGAATATATTCATTTCAATTCATCCATCCATTTGCTTCCCTTTTTTATCATCTATTTTAGTTTCTAGATGAATACCTTTCTAGATAAATTACAGACAATTATCCGTACTGCCATCCGCAGGAAACTTGCAGATGGCAATTAATTTCCACAAAAAATGCACATATTTAAGTAAGTAGATTTTCCATTCGAAAATTCCCCAAAAATTTAAAAAAAAATTAATTTTCTCAGTAGAGACAAAGTTCGCAGGTTTGAATTTGTAAAGTGGACTGAATCGTTGAAGAAATCCATGAATGAGCCGGATCAAACGTTTGCAAAGAGCTTGTCATTGCAGAAGATCTTTATTGCAAAACGTCTTCTACCTCCGAATAAATTATTCCTCAAAAGCTACATATCTAGCAGGAATCGCAAATTTCTCGATATACTCCCTGACGTTGAGAGTTATTTACTGGAGAAAGATTAGATCACAACTGGGGCAAAAATCCAACTTTACCAGCGCAATAAACACGAAAGCAACTCCAGCCGACACAAATAAGAAGACTGAGCGGCATAACAAAAGACTAAGAAGACAATAAAATTTACGAGTGTGAACTTTTTACATGTTCGAATACAAAATACAAAAAAAATTAATAAATCGATAAAGAAGTGATAGAGAGGTAGGAAATATTACAATATATCAACTTGGATGATGAGCTCGATAAAAAAAGAATTAATTAAGAAAAAAACCACAACAAAACAAAAAGGAGAAATGAAAACCATTCGCAATTAAATTCACATAAAGGTACTCAAACAAACTATCTGCGAAAGTATCTTTTCATCACCAGTAAATTATTTGGTTAAGAAGTTTAAGAAAGTGTTAAGCTATCTTTAAACATTTTTGCTATTGTGGAAATGAATAACAAAACTTCCTTTAAACATATAACATGCAGGTGTTAAACGGTTACTATGATTATGAAGGGCTAATGTCCCTTCTCTATTCCCGATCATAAATGAGTAATGGTGAGGCTAACCTTGTGATGAGACATAAGCAAGTATCATGAAGAACAAAAGTAACAGAAAAAAGATAAAAATCGACTTCTTCATCGCGCGGATCGCCAGGTTTCCGCGACTGACTTCTGGAATTATACGCAAATTGATGCGGCATGAAAATATTGTCCATACTGTTCTCTATATATTTCCTAAAGTGCTGACAAGGAGAATATGTTTAACAATCAAGAGCTTCTTTAGTTGGTGATTATTTCCTTTATTCTCATAACCCTAAGGTGTGATACAGGGGTGATATTGTGAGGAGAAATTAGATGCTAATCACTCAAAGGGGTTGAAGGGTTAAGATTCAAGCATTTGCCCTTCAACAAAGTTGTCTCAAGTTCTGAGATTTTCAGCTTTTCATTCTAACATGGAAAAAAAATCCATCTTTCCTGAAGATAAAATTTCTTAACCAAAATACCAAAAGAAAAAGGATAAACTGGTTCTCTGAATTAATTAACACTTTGCACCCAAACGTAAATACTCATGTTCTCCAAACTTTTCTGTTTACATTTCCTATGGAGATGTCAGGGAAAATTTGACAATTAAGGTTTTCTTTAGTTGTTTGCTACAATGTTTGATTCAGTGGTAATAATTTTAGGAGAAATGTTGCTTGTCACTCTTAGCGGCAAAGGGTTTAGTGTATTAATCGGTTGAAGCCTATTTAAATCTACATTTCAGTGTTTTTAAGAGTAAATTCGGTTTGTTTCTTTTTTGTATGATCTCCTTTCCAAGTATCTGAGAGTCTCGCTCCATTCTAAGTTCGCTCCGCTACTAACTTTCCGAGTTCAGACAGATCTTAGAATTTTCTGCAAACAGCATATAATAATGTCCATCCAGATAAAGATCAGAATAATGTAGCGGCTTAACATCGCTATCCTGTTCCAAGCGTTCTGCCAGTAAAACGAAGTGCTATACTAAACCGCGCTGAGGTAGCAGAGGAGCGAAAAAAAATACGAGGAGGTTTTGGGTCGAGTGCGTAATGACCCATACTGACCCAAGCCTCCCTCGCTACTATAGCGCCGTTTGCCATTTCGCTCGGTTTTACCTACTGAAAGCCTGGAACTGGCTAAGCATGACTCATGCAGTAGTCGCACATTAAGTAACACGCCTAAAAATTTGCAGGTTGATAAACACTTTTATCGAGATAACTCAATTGTAAATTGATTATTTCAAATATGTTAATTTTACGGTTAAATACGGCTCAACCAGCAAAAATAAAATTGTTATACATGTGTAAATTCTGATGAATTATATTATAAAAAACTGGAACGCTGTATCAAAACCTTCCATATCATCATCATCATCATTTCGGTTTTAATTGCTGTTAAATCAAATAAATGTTGCAAAAGAGAGCTTAAACGGTTCAACCATTTCAAAGCCATTTACTAAAAAAAAATTATTTCACGGGTAGTGTTTGATTGACAGTTACTGTTATTGTAATACGAATCTGTAGTCAGCAACCTGTGTTTATTAAGATTGAGCCCTCTGTGATCCAAAGGCTGTATCAAGCCAACACTTCTAGAGGTTTTATTCTACATTCGATTGCAGTCGTAACCGAAAGTGCAGAGCGATACGATCAGGTGAAAATCAAAACAAAGGAACGGAAGAAAATTATCGTTATCTCTCACAACTCCGTCGCTTAGGTTCCAGTGAAATCCAATCGAATTGTTGGGGTCGTAACCGGGAGACTGTTAGGAAGGGCCTGAGAACTTGCATTGGAGTTTACCCCAGAAAGGAAGGAAAAGAAAGAGCAATAGTTTTCAATCATGCTTTCATAATATATCGATTGATGAATTGAAAATTTTCCAGATGAGTTCGTTCATTTAACTGCTACAGTTCCCAAAAGACTGAGGAAAGGCAAAAGTGGTTGTACGGGATCTAATAGGTTGTGATGATAAAATTACCATCCTTTTGAAACAAGTTCACGAAATTGCCAAATTTAGTGGACTGTCGAGGATAAGGATACCAAGGCTAACTTACATCAAGCTAGTTCTATGATGAAATAGTGCAATTTTGGAATTTTTTGGACGTGTGCGTCTGCAAAAAAAGACAAGAAAAAGGCGTGAGGAGACACCATCCCATGAACAGTTTGGCTTAAGAGTAGTGTTAGTGTAACCTTTGTTTCCCTAGAATCATAAAATCCAAAAATCGCGAGCTAAACGTGTAATTAAAGACAGAAAAAGGTAGTTTTGTGGGGAACTCTTCTTCATCGTCTTTTTTAAATGTCCGTTACTTCCTGACAGCCTGATTTTATCTCTTCCTACCTGAACTTTAAACCAATCAGGACCGATTTACGCGGCTCGAGTAGAAAAGCCGTTGACATCACGAGATGAGATCGTACTGATCTTTTTAAGCCAATTTTTCGAATTTAACGGAGGATATCTGAAATTTTGGTGAGGGAAGTCATGACCTCTGGAAATATCCAGGAAAGAAATCCGTGCGAATGGTGAGCTAATAATCATCTTGTTAATATTAGTATCATATTTAACTCAGAAACTGACGTCTCGAACAAATAGTACATAAAAATTCTGTCATTCTGGTGAAAGCGAGAAAGATAAGCAATACTTCGGGAGGGTATTAATTTTGCATTCTGTTAGTTCTCATATCTGAGCTAATTATTTTCTATAAAAATCGTTAACGCCAGAGGGCTCCTAGTTATTTTGAACTGGCGAAATTTTTTCATGTTTTTCACAAGAGCAGAAAGATGCACGAGGTGAGCGTAAAGAACAACACGAGCGGTAAAGATAAAAAAAGAACCTAAGGAAGTCACATTTTCCGTGCTCCTTCTTTTCTATGTTACGCTCACACTTAACGACGTGGACGTATCATAAACATTGAATATGGCCTCTTTGCCAATATTTACTTCTTTAACAAAACCTGAATTGGCTTTGCGCAAATGAAATGCTATGAATTTCATTGAAAAAACTACACTAGAGACAAACCTAACCAGAGAAGACTATAAGGTTAAACTCATTGCTTTATTAGCCTTTAAGCTTTAGGATACGACATTTTCTTCTTCATTATGGCTTCTCGGCTTAAAATTTGGGAAGTTAACTGTGTCCCCTGTCACTGTACCAGGATGTAACCCATGGCTTCGATGTGCTTGTGTCCATTATCTGGCGAGTACGTTGCCTCATTTCCACACGTGTTAGAATCATCAAATACACCTCCTGTGCCAAAACCAATTCGGGAGTCACAGGAACCACAGTGATTCTGCTCGTTAGCGGTGATGCCGATTCTTGCTTTGGAATGACGAGGGCTGCTTCCCACTGCATTGAATCCTTCCTTATTGCAGTTGGGCTGCAAGGAGGCCCGGGAACGAATCAGCCGCTTCCACGTGTTACGGCCCAATGAGGTGGCGCGGTATTTCCCATCAGCGATCAGTGAGAACAGTGAGTTGGCGTGCCTGTTGATGACAATGAACCTGAGCTGATGACCAATCTTCATACCGAGGCAGATCTTGGAGAAGGGTGTGTTCCAGTAGGTCGGTAACATTGTCTCTTGTAAGTCAAAGCCAGTCTTGCCTCCTGGAAGGTTGTAAGCACTTCTGTTGCTCCAGAACTGGGAATTGTAATGGAATGTACTCTGAAAAGTATAAAAAGAATAAAATTTGTATTTTCGTTTTCAATAAGATCTCAGTGATAGCATGTTCCAGGCTCCTACTCAGTGAAGACAAACGAGCGACTCGTGACGACCCTTGATGTTTCATCAGAGAAGAAGCCGCAGATTTTGCCCATCCCCTTTGTCCCTTCTCTCCACTGTCCTTTCTCCACAATGGATTTCTTCGCGGATAAATTGTTACCTTATTGCCATTAATCTTCATGATCGGCGTCCATCCTCCATCTCCGCATCCAAAGTCTCCCACGTAACAGAAAATAGAAATTGGCTTTGAGTCTAAGTCCAGGGTAACCTCACCGCTCTTGATCGATCTACTCAATAAAAGATAGAATAAGAGAGGTGGTAAGTTTTCAGCTCATCTTTATTATTCTGTTCACAAAACATGACGCTATCTAAATTGCTAATCCTAGCAGTATGCAGGACGCATGTAATATGAACTTCGTAATAGACCTCACTCATCGTAGAGACTCTGTGGCTTGGTGGTAGAGCATCGAAGTACGGAATCTGAGGGTCTGAGGTTCGATTCCTCATGAGGACTCAGAATTTCTTTTCCCACGCTCATGACCCGACGAAAAACATATTTCTATAAAAAAAATAATCTTCTTAAAAGGAAAGAATCAGTTAAAAACTTGATAAGGGCCCACGCTTTCATACATTCTTACACAAAGTACTTTTCGATGAGGCGATCCTTTCAAGGGAGAAGCTAATGTGGAATTTTAGGATCAAGGTTGCTATGCTTAGCGCAATATTAGTTTCAGGATTATTATTATTCGTAGTACTGTTATTTTCGTATTCTCCTATTAAATTCTGCTCTGTTTTTGTCAGTGAATAATTGACTTAAACATTCCGGTCGAAAATTTCCTTACACGTTAAAGCTGAAAAAAAAGAAAAAGACATCTAAGCAGCAATAATCCTTTAAAGTGTTTTAAAATGCTCTAAGGTGAAAATTTACATCTAGACTGGTACATATCCAATGTTCAAGTCCAAGTTCAAAGTGTAATTGGTCGCCAATTAGGGAGAAATAACAGATAAGAATCATACATTATTACGAAAGTTATCAACTCCTTTCATTTGTGATATTCTCCATGAGTTTTTGGTGAGCTTTGTAATTAGTTCAGACACTAAATACATGAAACGGATCGAAGTAATTGCGACCTCGTCACTCGTGTTTTCGTGGCTTGCATTGTTAGCGGTGTCTAATGTGCTAGATGAAAATAAAAGCAGCGGAGCCGCTAATTTAAGCAGCATTTCAAACCACCGCGGCCTCGCCGTTTTCACTCAAGCCGCTCGATGCTTCAAATGCACACCATAAGACTGCTATCTACGCAGGCAAGCGTTTTCACGTCCATAAAGAAGTTAGCTTGTTTTTAGTTTGAATTCTCGGTAGTTTCTAACAAGGCATTTGTCGAAGTTTTTATCGATTTGCTATATGTACCTACATCTCGATATACATAATTATTATAACCAAACTTCTCATTACAGTAGTCTAAACAGACAGAAACAGTACAAAAACTAGTTTAAGAAATACAGCAGGAGAAATGTTACCCAAACGGCACATATTTCCATCTCCATAGTATCCTTCTTTGCATGTACAGTTGTACGATCCCATAGTATTGCTGCACACAGCATCAGCACTGCAGCTCGTTGTTCCTGTAGAACACTCGTCGACATCTGATAGGACTTTCCTTTAATTAGAACGTCATCACTGCTATTCATTTTAAAACTGATGCAAATTTAAAACTAAAGAGTAAAAACAAATGAAGACCCACGTTGGATCCGATGTCTCGAGAGTTTTGACGTTTTCCTGCAGTTCTCTTGGTTATGCAGGAGTAGCATCAACCCATTTGGGTATGGATTATTGAGCGCAATTATAATATACCGGATCTAAAGTACATTCAGAAGTTGTCCCTCTTTCAAACCCACCATTTTTATAAAGTTTATTACTTTTAAAAATACACAGTTGTCCGCCGCTTTGTTTGATGATACCAATAAGAAACAACATACATTTACATTTATCAGTATCCAGTTAATTATAATTAGTATCATGAAACAAGGCTCTGTTTTACCATTGCAAGTCCGTCCATCCCCGTTAAATCCTGGTTTGCATTTGCAGCGATACGATCCCTCGGTATTGTTGCACATAGCATTAGCACTGCACTTGGATGTTCCGTCAGCGCACTCGTTTATATCTGTAAAATTCATGGCAACCGATTCAATAGGGAAAATCCCTAAACACATGACTAATTTAATCATTTTAAGGGTTGAGATGCGTGTGTTTAGTTTCCATTCCCTTGTTCGTTAAAATAAAATCAGGGCTTTGGTCACGTCTATCTTTACAACCATCTCTAGAATATCCAGGTTTATTTGGACAGTTATAGGAACCTTTGGTATTGTTGCAAACAGCATTTTTTCTGCAGTCTTGTGTTCCTGTAGCACACTCATCGATATCTCAAAATACTCTTCTTTAATTAGAACGCCATAGGTACAGGTACCTTTAGAAGTTGTGTATAAACCTGTAGTGAACACGAGCTTACGACCGGTTTGGCATGACAGGGGTTACCTTTCTTACACCTTGGACCTTTGAATCCAGTGGTACACAAACAGCGATATCCTTTGTCAGTAAAACCGCTTTGGCAAGTAGAATTGTTATCGCAAGGGTTATCAACACAAGCGCTCTGAAGCGGAAACAATATCATACATCGAAATATTAATAAAATGGGAAACGAGCAGCATTTAAACTAACATTAATGATAATGCTAAAGATAAAAATATTGACAGTGATAGTAGAATTCATGCAACAATTGCAACGATTACGACCGGAAACTAGCTTTTTCTTTCACTTGAAATGAGTATTTGCTAATGATGCAACACCTACCTCAGCTGCATGATAAAAATAATCTACTCTTTCGTGAGTAGCATTATTCAGTTCAAATTTGTAGCCTCCATGACCACTCACTTGTTTATGAACATTAATGCTGACACAGTCAGGTTCCATTTAACACATGTTGTCACAAAAACTCATTGTCAGAACTTCAACGATGCGAATGATGTGGTTTATGAGACGTTTACCGTCAAATGCTTTTTCAGGGGTAAACTCCAACACGCGGCATTGGTCTGCGTTAAAAAAGCCTTTAAGATTTATAAAAAAAAAACATGAAAGAAGGAAAACACTAGAAAAAAGAGATGGCCATAAGGGACGTCAAAATGATGATAACAATTGAGGATTTACTGATAGTTTCTCCGTTGGAATATATTCATTTCAATTCATCCATCCAATTGCTTCCCTTTTTCATCTAGATGAATACCTTTCTAGATAAATTGCAGACAATTATCCGTACTGCCATCCGCAGGAAACTTGCAGATGGCAATTAATTTCAACAAAAAATGCACATATTTAAGTAAGAAGATTTTCCATTCAAAAATTCCCCAAAAATAAACAGCAGTTAATTTTTAGTGGACTAAATTGTTGAAGAAATCCATGAATGAACCAGATCAATGAAAAAAGAACGTTTGCAAAGAGCTTGTCATTGCAGAAGATCTTTATTGCAAAACGTGTTCTTCTTCCGAATAAATTACTCCTCAAAAGCTACATATCTAACAGGAATCGCAAGTTTCTTGATCTTCCCTGACGTTTGGAGTTATTCACTGGAATAAAAAATTTAACCTCAACTGAGGCAAAAATCCAACTTTACCAGCGCAAGAAACACAAAAACAACTCCAGCCGACACAAATAAGAAGACTGAGCGGCATAACAAAAGACTAAGAAGACAATAAAATTTACGAGTGTGAACTTTTTACATGTTCGAAAACAAAATACAAAAAAAATAATAAATTGATAAAGAAGTGATAGAGAGGTAAGAAATATTACAATATATCAACTTGGATGACGAGCTCGATAAAAGAAAGAATTAATTAAGAAAAAAGCCACAACAAAACAAAAAGGAGAAAAGAAAACCATTCGCAGTTAAATTCACATAAAGGTACTCAAACAAACTATCTGCGAAAGTATCTTTTCATCACCAATAATTTATTTGGTTAAGAAGTTTAAAAAAGTGTTAAGCTATCTTTAAACATTTTTTCCATTGTGGAGATGAATAACAAAACTTCCTTAAAACATATAACATGCAGGTGTTAAACGGTTACTGTGACTATGAAGGACTAATGTCTCTTCTCTACATAAATGAGTAATGGTGAGGCTCACCTTGTGATGAGACATAAGCAAATATCATGAAGCACGAAAGTAACAGAACAAAGATAAAAATCGACTTATTCATCGCGCGGATCGCTAGGTTTCCGCGACCGACTTCTGGAATTATGTGCAAATTGATGCGAAAAACTTATTTGAATTGTTTTTGTTATAGTAATTTTTTTTTTTTTTTTTTAAACAATGAGACTTGGGTGTTTCCTTTCTGTTTTTCGTTTTAATTTGATATCTTTGACCCTTGTTCCAGCACGAAAACAATTCACTGGATGAAAATAAATTAACTTTCACGAAGCCTCTCGACGGGTCATCTGATAATCAATCGTTCGGACGTGACAGCGGTTTAAGTCTAAAAGTCGGTATTCATATTCTTAGCAAGAAGCTAAACAGAAAATATAAATGCTTCTGATGCTTTACTTGACTTCATTGGTTGAAATAGGAGTGAGTAATTTTGCCCTTATTAGGCCCAAAATCGTCTTCGTCCCTGCAACAAATTGTTGAAAACTAGAGTACCTGGAGCATTTAACGACAAATAGTAATGAATATTTCAGAAACTTTTTTCCACTTTTTCCACAAATGAGTATTTGCTAATGATGCAACACCTATGTCAGCTGGATGATCAAAATAATGGTCCTTCTTATTTGTCTTTCTTCACTCATTTATCAAGATTAATGCTGACACAGTCAGGTTCCACAAACACATGCTGTCACAAAAATCCATTGACATGACTTCAAAGATGCGAATCATATAGTTTATAAAACGTCTTCCATCAAATGCTTTTTCAGGCGTAAAATTTCAACAATTTATCAACATTGGTCTGCGTGAAAAGAGTCTTAGAAATTTAGAAGGAAAAAAAATATATATATACATATATATAGGAAGTCTGTGTATTGATTTTCCGTTTACAGTGCTTGATACGTAGAAGTAGTGCGCGATATATGTTGCGATAGTGGAAAAAAACAGAGAGACTATACTTTCATCCCTACCTAAATCCCATCCCAGGGGATTTTATTGTTAAGAATATTCGTACCATCGTTTATATACTCTATAAATTTCCCTAAAGATGATACTTCAATTGTTACGCAGAAACGTTTTGTTTCTGTGGCGGCATGAGAATATTGTCCATACTGTTTTCTATATATTTCCTAAAGTGCTGACAAGGAGAATATGTTTAACAATCAAGAGCTTCTTTAGTTGGTGATTAGTTCCTATACTGTCATGACCTTGATGTGTGATACAGGGGTATCAGTTTAACATAACATCAGCGTCTATTTTTTCAAAGCGTTCAACAGATCTTTTGTGAGTCTCGCTACTCGATAACCTATCCAGTACCTTCTCATGCTTTAAACAACTTCCGCGATTTGTTTATCGCGACTACCTGCATTGTCGAAGCATATAATGAATTAATTTTTCCGACAAAGAATGTTGCTTTTAAAACAGGATAGAAATTAACCCTTTACACCCCAACATCAGTATTAATATTCTCCATACTGTTCTCTATATATTTCCTGAAGTGCTGACAAGGAGAATATGTTTAACAATCAAGAGCGTCTTTAGTTGGTGATTATTTCCTTTATACTTATGACCTTGATGTGTGATACAGGGGTAATATCGTGAGGAGAAATTAGATACTAATCACTCTAAGGGGTTAAGGGTTAAGATTCAAGCATTTGCCCTTCAACAAAGTTGTCTCAAGTTCTGAGATTTTCAACTTTTCATTCTAACATGGAAAACAAATCCATCTTTCCTGAAGATAAAATTTCTCAACCAAAATACCAAAAGAAAAAGTAAACTGGTTCTCTGAATTAATTAACACTTTGCACCCAAACGGAAATACTCATGTTCTCCAAACTTTCCTGTTTACATTTCCTATGGAGATGTCGGGGAAAATTTGACAATTAAGGTTTTTTTTAGTTGTTTGTTACAATGTTTGATTCAGAGGTAACAATGTTAGGAGAAATTCTGTTTGTCACCTTTAACGGCAAAGGGTTTAGTGTATTAATCGGTTGAAGCCTATTTAAATCTACATTTCAGTGTTTTTAAGAGTAAATTCGGTTTGTATCTTTTTTGTATGATCTCCTTTCCAAGTATCTGAGAGTCTCGCTCCATTCTAAGTTCGCTCCGCCACTAACATTCCGATTTCAGACAGATCTTGGAATTTTCTGCAAACAGCATACAACAATGTCCATCCAAATAAAAATCAGAATAATGTAGCGACCTAGTATCGCTATCCTGCTCCAAGCGTTCTGCCAGTAAAACGGAGTGCTATACTAAGTCTCAGTGCGGTAGCAGGGGAGCGAAAAAAATATGAGGGGGTTTTTGGGTCGATTGCGTAATGACCCGACCCAAGCCTCCCTCGCTACTATAGCGCCGTTTGTTATTTCGCTCGGTTTTACCAAAAACTGGAACTGGCTAAGCATGACTCATGCGGTAGTCGTACATTAAGTAACACGCATAAGAATTTTCAGGTTGATCAACACTTTTATCGAGATAACTCAATTGTAAATTAATTATTTCAAATATGTTAATTTAGCGGTTAAATACGGTTCAACCAGCAAAAATAAAATTGTTCTATATGTGTAAATTCTGATGAATCATATTGTAAAAAATGGAAGACTGCATCAAAATCTTCAACACCATCGTCATTATCATTTCGGTTTTTAATTGCTGTTAAATCAAATAAATGTTGTAAAAGAGAGCTTAAACGGTTTAACCATTTCAAAGCCATTTTACTGAAAAAACTTTATTTTACGGGTAGTGTTTGATTGACAGTTACAATTATTGTAATACGAATCTGTTGTCATCAGCCCGCGTTTATTAAGATGGAGCCCTCTGTGATCCAAAGGCTGTATCAAGCCAACACTTCTAGAGGTTTTATTATACATTTGATTGCAGTCGTAACCAAAAGTGCAGAGCGATACGATCAGGTGAAAATCAAAATAAAGAAACGGAAGAAAACTATCGTTATCTCTCACAACTACGTCGCTTAGGTTCCAGTGAAATCCAATAGAATTGTTGGGGTCGTAGCCGGGAGACTGTTAGGAAGGACCTGAGAACTGGCATTGGAGTTTAACCCAGAAAGGAAGGAAAAGAAAGAGCAATAGTTTTCAATCATGCATTCATGATTATCGATTAATTGATTGAAAATTCTCCAGACGAGTTTGTTCATTTAATTGCTACAGTTCCCAAAAGACTGAAGAAAGACAAAAAATGGTTGTACGGGATCAAATAGGTTGTGATATATAAAATTACCATCCTTTTGAAACAAGGTCACGAAATTGCCAAATCTGGTGGCCTGTCGAGGATAAGGATACCAATGGCTAACTTCATCAAGCTTATTCTAGAATGAAATATTGCAATTTTGGATTTCCGTTTCTTTTTTGTATCAGTAGACGTCTGCGTCTGCGAAAAGAGACAACTGAAAAGGTGTGAGGAGACACCATCCCATGTTCAGTCTGGCCTAAGAGTGGTGTTAGTGTAACCTCTGTTTCCATAAAATCGTAAAATCCAAAAATCGCGAGCTAAAAGTGTAACTAAAGACATAAAAAGATAGTTTGGTGGGGCCGCTTCTTCTTCATCGTGTTTTAAAATGGTCGTTAATTCCTGATTTTATCTCTTCCTATCTGAACTTTAAACCAAATAGGACCGATTTACGTGGCTCGAGTAGAAAAGCCAATGACATTACGAGATGAGATCGTACCGATCCTTTTAGGCCAATTTTTCTAATTTAACGAAGAATATCTGTCATGACCTCCGGAAATATTCCGGAAAGAAATCCGTTCGAATGGTGAGCTAATTATCCGACTGGGCCCGTGGCTATTTGTCTTCATGATCAACGATTTAGATATCAAATCACCACTAATGTGGATATTTGTTGACGACACAAACGTCTCCGAGGTAATTCAAAAGGGAAATACCAGTAACACCCAGGGTATAACCGACGAATTAATCGAATGGTCCCGTAAGAACAGGGTAGTGCTAAATCCAGATAAATGCAAAGAGTTGCGAATCTCGTTTTCCCGAAACCCTGAGGCCTTCGATTCGGTGTCCATCGATGATAAGGAAATTGAAGTGGTAAACAGTGCCAAGTTACCAAGTATAACTATAAGCGACAACTTAACCTGGAACGCCCACATTAACGAGTTAGTAAAGAAAATCAACAAAAAACTATACTTTCTTGTACAGCTGAAACGGACCCGACTACTTCCTTCAGACCTAGTTCTTTTCTATCTTTCGTGTGTTCGATCTACGATAGACACGGAGTTCCGGTTTTTCACAACGCGCTTCCGCAGCACCTTAACAACGAGCTCATACATATCGAGAAAAGGGCACTATCGATAATTTTGCCCAGCATGAGCTACAACAAAGCCTGCGAAGTTTTGGGAATAACGCCAATAACCGAACTCCATAGTCAGCTATGCACTAAACTGTTTGAGGCCATAGTAGCCGACCCCAACCATAAGCTACATGGATTACTGCCACAGAAAAATAATGTTGCTTATAATTTCCGATACAATCGTCCCTTTGTTTTACCGCGCGTTCACACCAATAGGGCAAATAACACTTTCATACTCGCAATGTCCCGGCTATTCAACGCATCTTCTCATATTACATAGTTTATTTCTTAAATTTTAGTTCAAGGATGAAAATGTTTTAAAAATTTAAACATTTTTACCATTATATTTAACATAGATTTATCATAGATTATTATTGTTCTTTTAAAGTTGTAAAAGTTACTTAATTCAGCCTTCGGGCTGCGATGTGATTTAAATAAACCATCTATCCATCTATCTTGTTAATATTAGTATCGTATTTAACTTAGAGAATGACGTCTGGAACAAATGGTACACAAAAATTCGGCCATTCTGGTGAAAGCAAGAAAGGCAAGCAATACTTCGGGAGGGTATTACTTTTGCATTCTATTAGTTCTCATATCTGAGCTAATTATTTACTATAAAAATCCTTAACGCCCGAGGGTTCCTAGTTACTTTGTAAAACTGGCGGCATTTTTCATGTTTTTCACTCGAGCAGTAAGATGCACGAGGCGAGCGTAAAGAACAATACGCGCGGGAAAGAAAAACAAAAAGAACATAAAAGAAGTCACATTTTCTGTGCTTCTTCTTTTCTCTGTTACACTCCCTTGATTCGCTCACACTTAACGACGTGGACGTATCATAAACATCGAATATGGCTTCTTTGCCAAAATTTACTTGGTCAACAAATCCTCAATTGGCTTTGTACATATGAAATGCTTTGAATTTCATTGAAAAAATTATATTAGAGACAAAGCTAACCAGAGAAGAATATAAGGTTAAACTCATTTCTTTATTAGCCTTTAAGGTTTAAGGAAACTACATTTTCTTCTTCATGATGGCTTCTCGGCTTAAAATTTGGGAAGTTGGACTGGGTTTCCTGTCACTGTACCAGGATGTAACCCATGGCTTTGATGTGCTTGTCTCCATTATCTGGCGCGTGCGTTGCCTGATTTCCACACGTGTTGGAATCATCAAATAGACCTCCTGTGCCAAAACCAATTCGGGAGTCACAGGAACCACAGTCATTCTGCTGATTAGCCGTGATGCCGATTCTTGCTTTGGAATGACGAGGGCTGTCTCCCACTGCATTGAATCCTTCCTTACTGCAGCTGGGCTGCAAGGAGGCCCGTGAACCAATCAGCGACTTCCACGTGTTACGACCCAGTGAGGTGGCACGGTATTTCCCATCAGCGATCAGTGAGAACAGTGAGTTGGCGCGCCTTTTGATGACAATGAACCTGAGCTGACGATTAATCTTCATACCAAGGCAGATCTTGGAGAAGGATGTGTTCCAGTATGTTGGTAACTTGGTCTCTTGGGAATCAAAGCCAGTCTTGCCTCCAGCAAAGTTATAGGCACTTCTGTTGCTCCAGAATTGGGAATCGTAATGGAAAGTTCTCTGAAAGACAAGAATTGCATTTTTTATTTGCTTATGTTCATTTCAATAATATCGAGAGTTTCGCAAAAGAGATAGGGAGTTAACCTGCGTGCCGGCAATCTTCATGGCCAGTGTCCATCCTCCATCCCCACATCCAAAGTTTCCCATGTGACAGAAAACAGGAATCGTTTGTGAACCAAACATCAGCGGGTATACTTGGCTTCGTCGCGACCTTCAAGAAAAAGGGGAATTTAAAAAAATTGGATCAGCAACAAACTCAATTGTTAGTGCTAAAATATCAATCTCTAGTGATAAACTCAATTATTCGTGCTAAAATATCAATCGCTAGTGATAAAACTCAATCGTTAGTGCTAGAATCGACTTGTCATCGATTTTAACTTGAACCAGTCTCCCGCTTGTTAAGCAAAGATGAATCAATCAAACCTTGCTTACTTTCTTGAAATCTAATAAGGGATAGAGAGACCGGCATGGACTCCCCATGTGGCTTTTGTAGTCGCGTCGCATAATCGCCTTCAAATTTGGTTTTTGCTTTCACAAGCGCGTCCTTAAGGGATGTTCCCTTTCTTTAAGAGATGATTGAATGTTTTAAAAACTTGTTTTCAGCAAGAGCTGATTGGGTATTAGACTCCAATGCTCCATCAGTATTTGTTTTAAGTTTTTAACTACCAGGTGGTACGTTGTGACAAAAGACAATTAAGTGGAGGAGGGGGGGAGGCAGGGGGGGTCAGAGTCTCCCGCTTCCCCTACAACGTTCTGCCACCTCCCATACTTTTATGCCCTTTTATCTCCCGACTCTCACCCTTCATTGTGTTGCCCCCGTCTTCAGGTTAATCAAGAAGATCAAAAACCCGGGTTTAATTTTTAAACTGTGCCAAAACTTAACATTCTTGTTCATTTTCTGGCCTTTGGTGGATATCAAATGGAAATTTTCAAAACTTTAATATATGAGTGTTTTTGACTAAATAATACCCAGTAATAAACAACAAACTATCGCTATCTTTATTTCTTCTCCCGCTTCCCGCCCTCATATAGCTCCCGCTTCCCGCCCCCTATTCTCCCGCCTCCTGCCCTCTCCCGCCCCCCTGTCCCCCTCCGCAATAAACGCTAGTGACCTTTTAGCTTTTGTTTATGTGCAAGAAACGATTGTCTAGAGGCAAAGCTGACCCCTGAGAGAGACGATTCTATGATGTTTTCTGGGTACTCTCTTGCTTTGAGGCGTTGTTTAAATTTCAAAAGGTGCTCCTCAAATGTTTCTTTCGAAGAATTAGTTCCAGGCCATGTTATTGTTTTGCCTTTCTTGATACCATATTTTACGTCTGGTCGGTGGCCCGAGGCAAAGTGCGCAAATTAAAAAAGGTCTCGGTCAGCGAGAGAAAGAGAAAACAAAACGTCATCTATACAACATTTCCATTCTCTCTGCTTAGTTTCGCTTTGTTGGATTAATTTCGTTTCAATTAACGCCATGAAAATATTAGCAAATGACACTGCCATTTTCGTACTTATAACACTGCCATTTTCGTACCTATAGCAATACCAAGTGTTTCGAGGAAGTTCTCTTCATTGAATTAAACCGAATTTTCTCTAAGTATTAAGCCAAACATTTCCCTGAGGTAGTGCGTTGGGATCGGTGCGTTATGGTCGTGGAACTTTTCGTATGCTTCACACACTATGTCCGTTCCTTCTTCTTGAGGTATATTTGTTTACAAACCAGAAAAGTCCATTGATACTAGAATTGGTAAATCTTTCCGTTTGGATTTTTCCTTACACCCAATGTCACGCAACCAGTTTTCCATATTTGGGTTTGACCATGTGGTTGAAGTTTTTGGCAGATCTTGTCTGACTAATATTGTCTTGTTTTCTGGACCTTGGACTAATACATCAAAGCTGGCGACGAGAATGGGATCTTTTTTTGGCCAAGCACAAGCGGTAAACACGAATCACGTCAGAAGTTGACGAAGGCACGGCAGGAAAAGCCGAACGAAGCGTCGAACGTCAACACGAGTCAAGCCATCGGAAAAGTGACAAAGTAGGTTGTGGGAACGGACTGGGAGTTATACACCGAACAGGTGGGTTTTTATTTTCTCGCAAATGGAATCACAGAGACTAAAAAGAAGAAGGCCGTACTTTTAACAAATCTTTCAGTAGAAACTTACCAGCTTGCGAAGAATTTAGTGGCCCCAACACAGCTAAAGGATGGCGCCATTACATATACTGTAATAGAGGAGCTAATGCAGAAGCAATTCAAACCTGAAAGCTCAGCGACTCTTGACGACCGTTGACGCTTTTCAGGGAAACAGCCGCAGATTTTGCTAATCCCCTTTGTCGTTTATCTCCACTGTCCTGTATCAACAGTGAATTCCTTTGCAGATAAATTGCTACCTTACTGCGACTAGTCATCACGATCGGCGTCCGTCCTCCATTTCCGCATCCAAAGTCTCCCGTGTGAGAGAAAACAGACTTTGGCTTTGAATCTGAGTGCAGGGTAACCTCGCCACTCTTTTTCGATCTACTAAATAAAGAATCTTCCTAAATAGAAAGATTCAGTTGAAACTTGATGAGGGACATGGCTTCCATATATTTAGTAAATGACACAAAGTCCTTTTCGATGAGGCGAAAGTTTTCAAGATGGAAGCTAGTGTGCAAGTTTATTATCAAGGTTGCTATGCTTAGCACAAGCGGTAACATTTTCAGAATTTTCTTTATTAGTACTACTGTTATTTTCATATTCTCTCATTAAATTCCGCGCTAGCTTTGTTCTTAGTGAATAACTGACTTACACATTCCGGTCGAAAATGTCCTTACACGTCGAAGCTGAAAAAAAGAAAAGGCATATCAACAGCAATAAACCCTTAAAAAAAAAAAGATGGGATGGAGTTTAAAATGGTCTCAAAGGGAAAATTTACATGCGGAATAGGAAATACATAACGTTTTTTGTCACTCGTATTTTCGTAACTTGCATTGTTAGCGGTTTGTAATGCGCTAGATAAGAATAAAAGCAGCGGAGCCGCGAATTTAAGCAGCATCCCAAACCTCTCGCAGCCTCGCCGTTTTTACCCATCAAGAAGTTAGCTTGTTTTTAGTTCAGTTTAGTTTGATTTAAGTTTGAATTCTCAGTAGTTTTTAACAAGGTTATTATCAAAGTTTTTATCGATTTACTATATCTCCATATCTCGATATACATAGTTATTATAGACGAACGTCTTATTACAGTAGTCTAAACAGAAAGAAAGAGTACAAAAACTGGCTTAAAAAATACAGCAGGAGAAATGTTACCCGAACGGCAGATATTTCCATCTCCATAGTATCCGTGTTTGCATGTACAGTTGTACGATCCCTTAGTGTTGTTGCACACAGCATCAGCACTGCAGTTCGTTTTTCCTGCAGCACACTCGTCGATATCTGAAAAGACTCTCCTTTAGCTAGAACGTCAACGCTGCAATTAATTTTAAACTAATGTAGATTTAAAACCAAAGTGTAAACAACAAATAGAGACCCAAATTGGATCTGATTTCTTGAGAGTCTTGCAATTTTCCGACAGTTCTCTTGGCCATGCAGGAGTACCATCAACCCATTTGGGTATAGATTATCGAGCGCGATGATAATATACCGGATCTAAACTTATACATGTAGTTTCAGAAGTTGTCTCTCTTTCAAATTCACCCTTTTTTAACTCGTGAATTGCGCGCATGCGCAAGAGCGAGTTGTAGATATGATTTAGAGAATGGCACTCGCTCGCTCGCTCGCTCGCTCATTCGATTGGTCGATTCCTGTAAACTTTTTTTAGATTTTAGGCTTTTGAGTGCATTTGATAGTTTTTGGCGAGTAATAAACAAACGAAATGGCGACCTTTGTTGCTAAGAATAGTGGTGGGGTGAAAAAGAAGCCAATGATAATAAGAGTTTTTTTTTTTTCGTTTTAGTTTCAACAAGCAGCGCCAGCGACTGGCAAGCATGCAAGGATCCACACTGAAATAACAGAACAAACTTCGTTTTTCATAAAATTTTAATTTACAATCCTTGAACTTGAAAACAATCCGAAGATTCATTGAAAATATCACTTACTGCGAAGCGCTCGGAGTTTACAGATGTTCAAAAGCTTTTTCTGTTATAGCGTGAGATTGAGGACAAAATCGATCATTACGTTTCGTCGCGTGTGTTTTTCCTGTGTGAAGCAACAAAAGATGCCGGCGACTGACGAAATTACATGTTATCACGAAAATCAAGTAACACCTAAAAAAAAGCAAACAATTTTAGCTACCGATTTTCAGTGAATTTTTAGAGCACAATTTTCTTTCAAGTTTCAAGACAATTTGAAGATTCAAAATAAATGTTATGTACTAAAATGTGAAAGTTATACACCGCAAAATTGATAAATAGGCATGAATAGGTTCTTGATTATACGTTGCCTAGCACGTGACTAAAATCTACCCAGGCGGAGATCCAAAAGGACGGTGGCAGTCTTGGCTTAGTTATATCACTCAAAACTCGTTCCCGTTTGTCTCATTTGATAAAGAAGAAATCGTTAATGTTTTCATTAAGACAGTATTGCCTTGATTTTCTAATATTTGCAATGATAGACAGTAAATTTCACTTTTCACCCACATTTACTTCCAACCTTTTCTTTTGAACCAGAAACAAAATGATGTACGTTTAAAACACATGACATCATCCACCTTGTCAAATTTAATAGCATGATCATTTCAATTGTAATGCCTTCTTATCCCAACGTTACTTTGTTTCTTTGCTGCGAACACTGAACTACTACTCGTACTCTAGATATGACAATCAACCACAAAATTTCCTGAACCAGATAAAATTAAACATAATCCAAAAAATCATGTGTCAATTCCCGAGTTTGCTCACAGAGCACTTTGATTATAAAGTTTATTACTTTTAAAAGTACAAAGTTTTCAGCCGCTTTGTTTGATGATACCAATAAGAAACAAAATATATTTACATTCATCAGTTTCTAGTTAATTATCATTAGCAGGATGTTCCTTCAGCGCACTCGTTTATATCTGTAAAATTCATGGCAACCGATTCAATAGGGAAAATCCCTAAACACATGACCAATTTGATCATTTTAAGGGTTGAAATGTGTCTTTAGTTTCCATTCCCTTGTTCGTTAAAATTAAATCAGGGCTTTGGTCACTTTTACCTTTGCAAACATCTCTAAAATATCCAGGTTTATTTGGAGTGTTATAGGAACCTTTAACATTGTTGCAAACAGCATTTTTACTGCAGTCTTGTGTTCCTGAAGCACGCTAATCGGTATCTGAAAAGACTCTTCTTTTATTAGAACGTCACCATTGCAGATGTGAAAATAAGATGTGAAAAACAAATTGAGACCTACGTGAGATCCGACGTCATAGTCCTACAATTTTGAAGCAGCTCTCTAATCAAGAGTTAGTTAAGAGCTGCATGGTTATGGTGTGAGTTTATGAAAAAACCGAACCTTAACTTTTACAGGTCCCTTTAGAAAATGTGTATAAAACTGTAGTGAACACGAGCTTACGACCGCTTCAATATGACAGGGATTACCTTTCTCGCACCTTGGACCTTTGAATCCAGTGGTACACAAACAGCGATATCCTTTGTCAGTAAAACCGCTTTGACAAGTAGAATTGTTATCGCAAGGGTTATCAACACAAGCGCTCTGAAGCAGAATGAAGCAGAAATAATATCATACATTGAAATATTAATAAAATGGAAAATGAGCAGCATTTAAACCAACAATAATGATAATGCTAAAGATAGAAATATTGACAGTGATATTAGAATTTAAGCAACAATTGCAACGATTATGACCGGAAAACTAGTTTTTTCTTTCACTTGAAATTAGTATTTGCTAATGATGCAACACCTACCTCAGCTGCATAATAAAAATAATCGTCTTTCTTCTCCAGGTCGTGTTCGTGTCTTTCGTGAGTAACATCATTCAGTTCACATTTGTAGCCTCCATGACCGCTCACTTGTTTATGAACATTAATGCTGACACAGTCAGGTTCCATATAACATATGTTGTCACAAAAACTCATTGTCAGAACTTCAACGATGCGAATGACGTGGTTTATAAGACGTTTGCCGTCAAATGCTTTTTCAGGGGTAAACTCCAACACGCGGCATTGGTCTGCGTCACAAAAGCCTTTATAAAAAAAAAACATGAAAGAAGGAAAACACTAGAAAAAGAGATGGCCATAAGGGAAGTCAAAATGATGATAACAATTGAGAATTTACTGATAGTTTCTCCGTTTGAATATATTGATTTAAATTCATCCATCCATTTGCTTCCCTTTCTTATCATCTATTTTAGTTTCTAGATGAATACCTTTCTAGATAAATTACAGACAATTATCCGTACTGCCATCCGCAGGAAACTTGCAGATGGCAATTAATTTCCACAAAAAATGCACATATTTAAGTAAGTAGATTTTCCATTCGAAAATTCCCCAAAATAAAAAAAAATAAATTTTCTCAGTAAAGACAAAGTTCGCCGATTTGAATTTGTAAAGTGGACTGAATCGTTGAAGAAATCCATGAATGAACCAGATCAATGATCAAAGAACGTTTGCAAAGAGCTTGTCATTGCAGAAGATCTTTATTGCAAAACGTCTTCTACCTCCGAATAAATTATTCCTCAAAAGCTACATATCTAGCAGGAATCGCAAATTTCTCGATATACTCCCTGACGTTGAGAGTTATTTACTGGAGAAAGATTAGATCACAACTGGGGCAAAAATTCAACTTTACCAGCGCAATAAACACGAAAGCAACTCCAGCCGACACAAATAAGAAGACTGAGCGGCATAACAAAAGACTAAGAAGACAATAAAATTTACGAGTGTGAACTTTTTACATGTTCGAATATAAAATACAAAAAAATTAATAAATTGATAAAGAAGTGATAGAGAGGTAGGAAATATTACAATATATCAACTTGGATGACGAGCTCGATAAAAAAAGAATTAATCAAGAAAAAAACCACAACAAAACAAAAAGGAGAAATGAAAACCATTTGCAATTAAATTCACATAAAGGTACTCAAACAAACTATCTGCGAAAGTATCTTTTCATCACCAGTAAATTATTTGGTTAAGAAGTTTAAGAAGTGTTAAGCTATCTTTAAACATTTTTGCTATTGTGGAGATGAATAACAAAACTTCCTTTAAACATATAACATGCAGGTTTTAAACAATAACTATGATTATGAAGGACTAATGTCCCTTCTCTATTCCCGGTCCTAAATGAGTAATGGTGAGGCTAACCTTGTGATGAGACATAAGCAAATATCATGAAGAACAAAAGTAACAGAAAAAAGATAAAAATCGACTTCTTCATCGCGCGGATCGCCAGGTTTCCGCGACTGACTTCTGGAATTATGCACACATTGATGCGGAAAAACTTATTTGAATTGTTTTTGTTATGGTAAAAAATTTCGGTTTTTTTTTTTTTTTAACAATGAGACTTGGGTGTTTCCTTACTGTTTTTCGTTTTAATTTGATATCTTTGGCCCTTATTCCAGCACGAAAACAATTCACTGGATGAAAATAAATTAATTTTTACGAAGCCTATCGACAGGTCACCTAAACAGAGAAACTAAACAGAAACTAAACAGAAAATATAAATGCTTCTGATGCTTTACTTGGCTTTCATTGGTAGAAATAGGAGTGAGTAATTTTGCCCTTATGAGGCCCAAAATCGTCTTCCTCCCTGAAATAAATTGTTGAAAACTAGAGTACCCGGAGCACTTAACGACAAATCGTTATGAATACTTCAGAAACTTTTTTCCACTTGAAATGAGTATTTGCTAATGATGCAACACCTATGTCAGCTGGATGATCAAAATAATGGTCCTTTTTATTCGTCTTTCTTCACTCATTTATCAAGATTAATGCTGACACAGTCAGGTTCCACAAACACATGCTGTCACAAAAATCCATTAACATGACTTCAAAGATGCGAATCATGTAGTTTATAAGACGTCTTCCGTCAAATGCTTTCCCAGGCGTAAAATTTCAACATTTAATCGACATTGGTCTGCGTCAAAAGAGTCTTAGAAATTTAGAAGGAAAAAAGAAAAAAAATTTATATATATAGGAAGTCTAGGTATTGATTTTTCCGTTTACAGTGCTTGATACGTAGAAGTAGAGCGCGATATATGTTGCGATAGTGGAAAAAAACCGAGAGACTATACTTTCATCCCTACAAGCCTGTTTCGGGATTGCTCACTAATCAGGGGATTTTATTGTTAAGAATATTCGTACCATCGTTTATATACTCTATAAATTTGCCTAAAGATGATACTTGAATTGTTACGCAGTGACGTTTTGTTTCTGTGGCGGCATGAGAAGATTGTCCATACTGGTCTCTATATATTTCCTGAAGTGCTGACAAGGAGGATATGTTTAACAACCAAGAGCTTCTTTAGTTGGTGATTATTTCCTTTATTCTCATGACCTTGATGTGTGATACAGGGGTGATATCGCGAGGAGAAATTAGATGCTAATCACTCTAAGGGGTTAAAGGGTTAAGCTTCAAGCATTTGCCCTTCAACAAAGTTGTCTCAACTTCTGAGATTTTTAACTTTTCATTCTAACATGAAAAACAAATCCATCTTTCCTGAAGATAAAATTTTTTAACCAAAATACCAAAAGAAAATGTAAGCTGGTTCTCTGAATTAATTAACACTTTGCACCTAAACATAAATACTCATGTTCTCCAAACTTTTCTGTTTACATTTCCTAGTGTTCTAATAATCCATATTTCGTCCAAGAGGCATCAAAACGGTAAAGAGAAGTTGAAAAAGTCGAAATTGAAAGACCAGACCATAATTGAGGCATTCAGAAGGGAAGGAAATTAAAAAGATAGCACGTTGCCCGTGGAAGAATGTGCCTACAGACTCGAAGTTGTTAGTGAGTTTTTGAAGGCGGGTATCCCAATCGGTAAAATAGACATGCTACGGTCTCTGTTGGAGAAGAACAGCTATCGACTCACTGGAAACTCCTATCTAGGACAGCATGTTTCCATGACTTTGAAACAGGAAATTGAACGGATTCAACAAAATCAGAAATGCCTGGTCAAGTTGGCATGATAAGGGACCTTTCAATCATTCTTGACGGCAACACCAGACAAGGGGAAGCAATTGCTATAATAGTTCGTTTTGTGGACAATAACTGGAACATTATCCAACGGCTTGTGAGAATTGATGTTTGCTCTAAGTCAGTTAATGCCAACGAACTAGCACAAGTTCTTAATCAGTACCTGTCTGTTGATTATGGGGTTAGAGCAAATTCCTTGCTAGCAGCCATGAGAGACGGTGCAAGCGTTAACCAAGCAGCACTGGACAGAATGGCATTTATATTCTCTAAGATGCTGAATGTCGTGTGCTTCTCTCATACACTGGTAGAGTTCGGAAGCCTTTGGCTTAAAATGTTTCGCCATAGTTGTAAAGCCAAACTGTTATAGAAGGATCTAACAGATGGTGGTCCAAATGGGAGGTGTATTATCAGTCGATGTTTGCAAACATTTTGTGAAAGCCACGTATTTTTTGGAAGGGGATGGTCCTTCGGTTTTTTCTTGTTACGAGAAACTAAGCGCCGTTTCCCAATTTTGTCAAACTCCTTGTTTCCCAAACGTCCGCGCAATTGCAACTGCAATTGCCGAGGAAGACCCATGTCAGAACGTAACAGCACTTAAACGGAGTGCGAAGGCTTGTGTTGAGCCGGCAATTACGTGGTTTCTGAGAAAGTTTAATGTCGATCTTTATGATGTAGTGGTAGTATTCAAGGCTGCCAGACTATTCTGCCCCGTTAGGATCCAGTGGTTTAAGCCCACAAATGCATTAGTAAAGTCCCTGAGAGCATTTCCTTTCCTGGATAGTGATACTACTATCGACGGTCTCAAAGCTGAGCTTCCGCCTATTTGGCTGCCACTGAAGATGTTGTTATCCCGACAGAAGAGAAGAAAGTGGAATGGTGGTGTGGGCACGAGGAGCAACTTCCTCGTTGGGCATCCGCGGTGAAGCAAGTTCTCCTTGTCCAACCATCGTCTGCTACGGCAGAAAGAATATTTTCAATACTGAAGGCGTCCTTCAACGAGCAACAGAATTGTGCTCTTGTTGACTACCTCAAAGCCAGCGTCATGTCACAGTACAACAAGCGCTAGGGACTTCGAACATTAATTAACTATTTATCATTGGACAAGTTTTGACTGTATCACAAGTTTTATAAACAAACAATTAAACACTGTTCACTTTATTCAGTTGCTGATACACACATGATGCCTGAGTTTCTACGTTTTGCTTGAAATTAAACAAAGCATTTTCTGAAACCAAAATAGCATTATTTTGAGAATCGAGCATAATTTGAGCATATTTTTTGGCGTAAAGCGGAATTTCTAGGAGCATAAATGCCAGTTTTAGTAGCATAATCAGGAAAGGCCTATTCATGTGTAAATTCTGATGAATCATATTGTAAAAACTAGAACACTGCATCCAAACCTTCTACATCATCATCATTATCATTTCGGTTTTGATTGCTGTTAAATCAAATAAATGTTGCAAAAGAGAGCTTAAACGGTTCAACCATTTCAAAGCCATTTTACTAAGAAAATTTCTTTCTATAGGTAGTATTTGATTGACAAAACTGTTATTGTAATAAGAATCTGTAGTCAGCATCCTGCGTTTATTAAGATTAAGCCCTCTGTGATCCAAAGACTGAATCAAACCAACACTTCCAGAGGTTTTATAATACATTCCATTGCAGTCGTAATCAAAAGTGCAGAACGATACGATCAAGTGAAAATCAAAACAAAGAAACGGAAGAAAAATATCGTTACATCACGACTCCGTCGCTTACGTTCCAGTGAAATCCAATCGACTTGTCGGGGTCGTAACCGGGAGACTGTTAGGAAGGGCCTGAGAACTGGCATTGGAGTTTACCCCAGAAAGGAAAGAAAAGAAAGAGCAATAGTTTTCAATCATGTTTTCATAATATATCGATTGATGAATTGAAAATTTTCCAGATGAGTTCTTTCATTCAATTGCTACAGTTCCCAAAAGACTGAAGAAAGGCAAAAATGGTTGTACGGGATCAAATAGGTTGTGATAGATAAAATTACCATCCTTTTGAAACAAGGTCACGAAATTGCCAAATTTGGTGGCCTGTCGATGATAAGGATACCAATGGCTAACTTACATCAAGCTAGTTCTATGATGAAATAGTGCAATTTTGGATTTTCGTTCCCATTTTTTTTTTCAGCACACGTGTGCGTCTGCGAAAAGAGACAAGAAAAAGGCGTGAGGAGACACCATCCCATGAACAGTTGGGCTTAACAGTGGTGTTAGTGTAACCTTTGTTTCCCCTATATACATAAAATCCAAAAATCGCGAGTTAAACGTGTAATTAAAGACAGAAAAAGGTAGTTTTATGTGGCACTCTTCTTCATCGTCTTTTTAAAATGTCCGTTACTTCCTGACTTTATCTCTTCCTATCTGAACTTCAAACCAATAAGGACTGATTTACGCGGCTCGAGTAGAGAAGCCGATGACATCACGAGATGCGATCGTGCTGATCTTTTTAAGCCAATTTTTAGAATTTAACGGAGGATATCTGAAATTTTGGTGAGGGAAGTCATGACCTCTAGAAATACTCAGGAAAGAAATCCGTTCGAATCGTGAGCTAATAATCATCTTGTTGATATTAGTATCATATTTAACTCAGAGACTCGCGTCTCGAACAAATGATACATAAAAATTATGTCATTCTGGTGAAAGCGAGAAAGACAAGCAATACTTCGGGAGAGCATTACTTTGCATTCTGTTTGCATTCTCATATCATGAGCTAATTATTTTCTATAAAAATCGTTAAAGCCCGTGGACTCCTGGTTACTTTTAACTGGCGACATTTTTCATGTTTTTCACTAGAGCAGCCAACTGGATGCGTGAGGTGAGCGTAAAGAACAATACGAACGGTAAAAAAAAAAAAAAAAAAAGAAAAGAAAAAAAAAACATTAAAGAAGTCACATTTTCCGTGCTCCTTCTTTTCTATGTTACGATGTTACGCTCACTCTTAAGGACGTAGACGTATTACAAACATCGAATATGACCTCTTTGCCGATATTTACTTCGTTAACAAAACCTGAATTTTTGCTCAAATGAAATGCTTTGAATTTCATTGAAAAAATTTTACTTGAGACAAAGCTAACCAGAGAAGAATATGAGGTTAAACTCATTTCTTTATTAGCCTTTAAGCTTTAGGACACTACATTTTCTTCTTCATGATGGCTTCTCGGCTCAAAATTTGGGAAGTTAACTGTGTCCCCTGTCAATGTACCAGGATGTAACCCATGGCTTTGATGTGCTTGTTTCCATTATCTGGCGAGTACATTGCCTCATTTCCACACGTGCTAGAATCATCATATAGACCTCCTGTGCCAAAACCAATTCGGGAGTCACAGGAACCACAGTCATTCTGCTCGTTAGCCGTGATGCCGATTCTTGCTTTGGAATGACGAGGATTGTCTCCCACTGCATTGAATCCTTCCTTATTGCAGTTGGGCTGCAGGGAGGCCCGAGCACCAATCAGCAACTTCCACGTGTTACGACCCAATGAGGTGGCGCGGTATTTCCCATCAGCGATCAGTGAGAACAGTGAGTTGGCGTGCCTGTTGATGACAATGAACCTGAGCTGATGACTAATATTCATACCGAGGCAGATCTTGGAGAAGGGTGTGCTCCAGTCAGGGTTGGTAACTTGGTCTCTTGTGAGTCAAAGCCAGTCTTGCCTCCAGCAAAGTTATAACCATTTCTGTTGCTCCAGAATTGGGAATCGTAATGGAAAGTTCTCTGAAAGACAAGAATTACATTTTTGATTTGCCCATGTTCATTTCAATAATATCGGGAGTTTCGCAGAGGAGACAGGGAGTTAACCTACGTGCTGGCAATCTTCATGGCTAGCGTCCATCCTCCATCCCCACATCCAAAGTTTCCCATGTGACAGAAAACAGGAATCGTTTGTGAACCAAACATCAGCGGGTATACTTGGCTTCGTCGCGACCTTAAAGAAAAAGAGGAATTAAAAAAGATTGCATCAACCTATGGGTAGCCATTTGTGCCAAAATATCCATCGCTAATAACAAACTCAATTGTTAGTGCTAAAATATCAATCTTTTGTGATAAACTCAATTATTCGTGCTAAATTATCAATCGCTAGTGATAAAACTCAATCGTTAGTGCTAGAATCGACTTGTCATCGATTTTAACTTGAACCAGTCTCCCGCTTGTTAAGCATAGATGAATCAATTAAATCTTGCTTAATTTCGTGAAATCTGTAGCTTTTGTAGTCGCGTCGCATAATCGCCTTCAAATTTGGTTTTTGCTTTCACAAGCGTGTCCTTAAGGGATTTTCCCTTTTTGCAAGAGATGATTGGATGTTTTGAAAACTTGTTTTCAGCAAGAGCTGATTGCGTATTAGACACCGATGCTCCATCAGTATTTGTTTTAAGTTTTTAACTGCCAGGTGGTACGTTGTGACAAAAGACAGTTAAGTGGAGGAGGGGGGGGGGGGACAAGGGGGTCAGAGTCTCCCGCTTCCCCTACAATGTTCTCCCACCTCCCGTACTTTTATGCCCTTTTATCTCCCGACTCTCACCCTTCATTGTGTTGCTCCCGTCTTCAGGTTAATCAAGAGGATCAAAAACCCGGGTTTAATTTTTAAACTGTGCCAAAACTTAACGTTCTTGTTCATTTCCTGGCCTTTGGTGGATATGAAATGGAAATTTCAAAACTTTAATATATGAGTGTTTTTGACTAAATAATACCCAGTAATAAAGAACAAACTATCGCTTTCTTTATTTCAACTCCCGCTTCCCGCAACCTGTTCTCACGCTTCCTGCCCTCTCCTACCCCCCTGCCCCCCTCCGCAATAAATGTTGGTGACCTTTTAGCTTTTGTGTATGTGCAAGAAACGATTGTCTAGAGGTAAAGCTGACCCCTAGAGAGACTATTCTATAATGTTTTCTGGGTACCCTCTTGCTTTGAGGCGTTGTTTAAATTTCCAAAGGTCCTCCTCAAATGTTTCTTTCGAAGAATTAGTTCCAGGCCATGTTATTGTTTCGCCTTTCTTGATACCATATTTTACGTCTGGTCGGTGGCACGAGGCAAAGTGCGCAAATTAAAAAAGGTCTCGGTCAGCGAGAGAAAGAGAAAAGAAAACGTCATCTATACAACCTTTCCATTCTCTATGCTTAGTTTCGCTTTGTTGGATTAATTTCGTTTCAATTAACGCCATGAAAATATTAGCAAATGACACTGCCATTTTCGTACCTATAACACTGCCATTTTCGTACCTATAGCAATGCCATGTGTTTCGAGGAAGTTCCCCTCATTGAATTAAACCGAATTTTCTCTAAGTATTAAGCCAAACATTTCCCTGAGGTAGTGCGTTGGGATCGTTGCGTTATGGTTGTGGAACTTTTCGTATGCTTCACATACTATGTTCGTTCCTTCTTCTTGAGATATATTTGTTTACAAACCAGAAAAGTCCATTGATACTAGAATTGGTAAATCTTTCCGTTTGGATTTTTCCCTATACCCAATGTCACGCGACCAGTTTTCCATATTTGGATTGACCATGTGGTTGAAGTTTTTGGCAGATCTTGTCTGACTAATATTGTCTTGTTTTCTGGACCTTGGACTAATACATCAAAGCTGGCGACGTGGATGGGATCTTTTTTTGGCCAAGCACAAGCGGTAAACACGAATCACTTCTGAAGTTGACGAAGGCACGGCAGGAAATGCCGAACGAAGCGTCGAATGTCAACACGAGTCAAGCCAACGGAAAAGTGACAAAATAGGTTGTGGGAGCGGACTGGGAGTTATACACCGATCAGTTGGGTTTTTATTTTCTCTTATTTAGTAAGTGACACAAAGTACTTTTCGATGAGGCGAAAGTTTTCAAGATGGAAGCTAGTGTGCAAGTTTATCATCAAGGTTGCTATACTTAGCGGAGTATCATTTTCAGAATTATCATTATTAGAACTACTGTTATTTTCATATTCTCTTATTAAATTCCGCGCTCGCTTTGTTGTTAGTGAATAATTGACTTACACATTCCGGTCGAAAATTTCCTTACACGTCGAAGCTGAAAAAAAGGAAAGGCATATCAACAGCAATAAACCCTTTAAAAAAGATGGGATAGAGGTTTAAAATGTTCTCAAAGGGAAAATTTACATGTGGAATAGGAAATACATAACGTTCTTGGTCACTCGTGTTTTCTAACTTGCATTGTTAGCGGTGTCGAATGCGCTAGATAAGAATAAAAGCAGCGGAGCCGCGAATTTAAGCAGCATCCCAAACCCCTCGCGACCTCGCCGTTTTTACTCAAGCCGCACGACGCTTTAAATACACACCATGAGACTGCTATCTACGCAGGCAAGCATTTTCACGTCCATCAATAAGTTAACTTGTTAGTATTGTTGCACACAGCATCAGCACTGCAGTTGGTTTTTCCTGTAGCACACTCGTCGATATCTAAAAAGACTCTCCTTTAATTAGAACATCATCACTGCTATTTAATTTAAAACTAATGCAGTTTTAAAAATAAAGTGTAGACAGCAACTGGAGACTCCAGTTGGATCCGAGTCTTGCAATTTTTCTGCAGTTCTCTTGGCCATGCAAGAGTAACATCATCCCATTTGGGTATGGATTATTGAGCAACAGAAGTTGCCCATCTTTCACATTCACTATTTTTATAAAGTACATTACTTTTAAAAATACAAAATTGTCCGCCGCTTTGCTTGATGATACTAATAAGAAACAACATATATTTACATTTCTCCGTATCTAATTGATTAACATTAGACTCAGAAACTATAGGCTCTGTTTTACCTTTTCAGGTCCGTCCATCCCCAGTAGATCCAGTTTTGCATTTGCAGCGATATGATCCTTTGGTATTGATACACATAGCATCAGCACTGCAGTTGGATGTTCCGTCACCACACTCGTTTACATCTGCAAAATTTGTGGCAACCAATTCAATAGGGAAGTCCCCTGAACACATGACCAATTTTACCATTTTAAGGGTTGAAATTTGCGTTTTCAGTTTCCATTCTTTTGTTCGTTAAATAAAATTAGGGCTTTGGTCACGTTTACCTTCGCAAGTCCGTCCATCTCCAGAATATCCAGGTTTACATGAACAGTTATAGGAACCATTGGTATTGTTACAAACAGCATTTTCACTGCAGTCTTGTGTTCCTAAAGCACACTCATCGATATCTGAAAAAGATCTTCCATAATTAGAACGTCATCATTGCAGATGTGAAAATAAGATGTGAAAAACAAATTGAGACCTACGTGAGATTCGACATGATAGTCCTGCAATTTTGAAGCAGCTCTCTAGGCAAGGGTTAGTTAACAGCTGCATGGTTATTGCGTGAGTTTATAAAAAAAAAACGGACCTTTTAACTTTTACAGGTGCCTTTAGAAGTTGTGTATAAAACTGTAGTGAACACGAGCTTACGGCTGGTTTGACATGACAGGAGTTACCTTTCTTACACCTTGGACCTTTGAATCCAGTGGTACACAAACAGAGATCTCCTTTGTCAGTAAAACCGCTCTGACAAGTAGAATTGTTATCAACACAAGCGCTCTGAAGAGAAAATAATATCATACATTGAAATATGAATAAAAAGGAAAACAAGCAGCATTTAAACCAACAATAATGATAATGCTAAAGATAGAAATATTGACAGTGATATTAGAATTCAAGAAACAATTACAACGATTATGACCGGAAAACTAGTTTTTTCTTTCACTTGAAATGAGTATTTGCTAGTGATGCAACACCTACCTCAGCTGCATGATAAAAATAATCGTCTTTCTTCTCCAAGTCGTGTTCGTGTCTTTCGTGAGTAACATTATTCAGTTCACATTTGTAGCCTCCGTGACCACTCACTTGTTTATGAACATTACTGCTGACACAGTCAGGTTCCATATAACACATGTTGTCACAAAAACTCATTGTCAGAACTTCAACGATGCGAATGACGTGGTTTATGAGACGTTTACCGTCAAATGCTTTTTCAGGGGTAAACTCCAACACGCGGCATTGGTCTGCGTCACAAAAGCCTTTAAGATTTATAAAAAAAACATGAAAGAAGGAAAGCACTAGAAAAAGAGATGGCCATCAGGGACGTCAAAATGATGATAACAATTGAGGATTTACTGATAGTTTCTCCGTTGGAATATATTCATTTCAATTCATCCATCCATTTGCTTCCCTTTTTCATCTCGATGAATACCTTTCTAGATAAATTACAGACAATTATCCGTACTGCCATCCGCAGGAAACTTGCAGATGGCAATTAATTTCCACAAAAAATGCACAAATTTAAGTAAGAAGATTTTCCATTCAAAAATTCCCCAAAAATAAACAGCAGTAGATTTTCTCAGTAACGACGAAGTTCGCCGGTTTTGATTTTTATAGCGGACTAAATTGTTGAAGAAATCCATGAATGAACCAGATCAATGAATAAAGAACGTTTGCAAAGAGCTTGTCATTGCAGAAGATCTTTATTGCAAAACGTGTTCTTCTTCCGAATAAATTACTCCTCAAAAGCTACATATCTAACAGGAATCGCAAGTTTCTTGATCTTCCCTGACGTTGGGAGTTATTCGCTAGAGAAAAATTTAATCACAACTGAGGCAAAAATCCAACTTTACCAGCGCAATAAACACAAAAACAACTCCAGCCGACACAAATAAGAAGACTGAGTGGCATAACAAAAGACTAGGAAGACAATAAAATTTACGAGTGTGAACTTTTTACATGTTCGAAAACAAAATACAAAAAAAATCATAAATTGATAAAGAAGTGATAGAGAGGTAAGAAATATTACAATATATCAACTTGGATGACGAGCTCGATAAAAGAAAGAATTAATTAAGAAAAAAGCCACAACAAAACAAAAAGGAGAAAAGAAAACCATTCGCAATTAAATTCACATAAAGGTACTCAAACAAACTATCTGCGAAAGTATCTTTTCATCACCAATAATTTATTTGGTTAAGAAGTTTAAGAAAGTGTTAAGCTATCTTTAAACATTTTTGCTATTGTGGAGATGAATAACAAAACTTCCTTAAAACATACAACATGCAGGTGTTAAACGGTTACGGTGACTATGAAGGACTAATGTCTCTTCTCTACATAAATGAGTAATGGTGAGGCTCACCTTGTGATGAGACATAAGCAAGTATCATGAAGCACAAAAGTAACAGAACAAAGATAAAAATCGACTTCTTCATCGCGTAGATCGCCAGGTTTCCGCGACCGACTTCTGGAATTCTGCGCAAATTGATGCGGAAAAACTTATTTGAATTGTTTTTGTTATGGTAAAAATTTTTTTTTTTTTTTTTTTTTTAACAATGAGACTCGGGTGTTTCCTTACTGTTTTTCGTTTTAATTTGATATCTTTGACCCTTGTTCCTGCACGAAAACAATTCACTGTATGAAAACAAATTAACTTTCACGAAGCCTCTCGACGGGTCATCTAATAATCAATCGTTCGGACGTGACAGCGGTTTAAGTCTAAAAATCGGTATTCATATTCTTAGCAAGAAGCTAAACAGAAAATATAAATGCTTCTGATGCTTTACTTGGCTTCATTGGTAGAAATAGGAGTGAGTAATTTTGCCCTTATTAGGCCCAAAATCGTCTTCGTCCCTGCAACAAATTGTTGAAAACTAGAGTACCTGGAGCATTTTACAACAAATAGTAATGAATATTTCAGAAACTTTTTTCCACTTTTTCCACAAATGAGTATTTGCTAATGAAGCAACACCTATGTCAGCTGGATGATCAAAATAATGGTCCTTCTTATTCGTCTTTCTTCACTCATTTATCAAGATTAATGCTGACACAGTCAGGTTCCACAAAACACATGCTGTCACAAAAATCCATTGACATGACTTCAAAGATGCGAATCACGTAGTTTATAAAACGTCTTCCATCAAATGCTTTTTTTCAGGCGTAAAATTTCAACAATTTATCAACCTTGGTCTGCGTGAAAAGAGTCTTGGAAATTTAGAAGGGAAAAAAAATATACATATATATATATAGGAAGTCTGTGTATTGATTTTTCCGTTTACAGTGCTTGATACGTAGAAGTAGTGCGGGATATATGTTGCGATAGTGGAAAAAAACAGAGAGACTATACTTTAATCCCTACAAGCCTGTTTCGTGATTGCGCACTAATCAGGGGATTTTATTGTTAAGAATGTTCGTACCATCGTTTATATACTCTATAACTTTGCCTAAAGACGATACTTCAATTGTTACGCAGTAACGTTTTGTTTCTGTGGCGGCATGAGAATATTGTCCATACTGTTCTCTATATATTTCCTAAAGTGCTGACAAGGAGAATGTGTTTAACAATCAAGAGCTTCTTTAGTTGGTGATTAGTTCCTATACTGTCATGACCTTGATGTGTGATACAGGGGTATCAGTTTAACAGATTGAAAAGGTCATAGACAGGCCTACACAGACTCCCCTGTGTGGTTTTACGTTTGCGACGCAAAAGCCTTTAATTAAAGCTTCGCTCTCACGATTATGTCTTTGAGCGATTTAACTCTTTTGTATGATATAATCGGAGGCGTTTTGTAAATTGTTTTCAGCAGTGGCTGATTTTGGATGAGGTTCCATTCTTGCATCAGTATTTGTTTTAAATTTTGTAAAAAATATTGCCTGTAAAAAAATTCAGGCAATATTTTGCCTGTAGTTTTTTTGGTTTGTTTTTTAAGTGTCGACTGCCTTGCGGCAAACGAGACCTCAGATAACGTTTTTTCAATTAGGCTTTTTGGGTAACCACGTGCTTCAATTCCTGTTTTGAAGTTACACATGGCCTCCTGGAAATTTCTTTCCGAGGAGTTTGTTCTTAGAAGTCTGATAGCTTCTCCTTTAATAAAGCCTTTCTTAACACCTGGCGGGTGGCAAAATGAATATTGTGTATATTGAAAGGTCTCGGTCGGTTTGTAGTGAGTTTTGACGTCGAGGATAGCTTCGTTTTGGAATCTTTCACCTTTGTAGACAACCGTGTCTAAGAATGTGATCTCAGTCTCTGAGATTTCAGCCGTGAACTTTATAGTTGGATGGAACGTGTTAGCTTGTTCTATGAATAGACCAATGTCTTGTTTACGAACATCCCACAGGGAGAAAACGTCGTCAATGTAACGCTTCCATACTCTCGGGAGTTACTACATCACGGGCGACGAGCGGCGAAGGAAGAAATGACCGAAATACGAGTGGTCAGCGGGGAAACAAATTTAATACTTCATATAGAGACATATCAGTTGTAGTTGCAGAAAACAATCGTGATGAAAAGCCGAAATGTTAACAGTTTACTTCGCTCAATAAGATGTGAAGCAATTTTTCAAAAGTGTTGATGGCACATATATCTTTCACTGCTGTATTAAACAATAGAGGTATCGGGAAAGGCATCGGTGGCATTCGGAAAAGCACTAAGAAGAATTATATTTACGTTTTGTAACTTGCCAAAAACAATCGTGTTGTAAAGCCAAAATATTACCAGGTTATACTTCGCTAATTCAAAAGATAAGCAATTATCCGAACGCTTTGACTGGAACAATATTTTTACTGCTATATTAACCAACGGAGGCATCGGGAAAGGCATCGCTGACACCGGGAAAGGCATCAAGAAGAATGATATTTACGATATGTAGCTTGTTGTATGACGAAAAAAAGTTTTATTTCATAGGTACTGAGATTTACCCACAAAAATCGTAGTGACTAAAATTCGTACTGATTCTAAATGTAGCCAATCAGGAGTACGAACGACAAAATTTCACCGTGAAAAATTATCGCTTTGTACGATTTTCATTCACTCGTTGATACTACACAACTCGTGAATAAAAATCGTACGCGCGCATTTTCCATGAAGTAATCTCTATATCTTGACTTGTTTGAGGCGTTAATCATAGTCGGCTTGCTTTTCACTTGACCTTTGCAATCTTGACTTTTGATTCCGGAAAAATGAAAATCTAAGCAACGCTAAAAAAATTGCGTTCTAGATTTTTATATTTTTAGAGTCATTATTAAGTTTGTATCCACAGCCTTTAGATAAGAAATTTTAAATTTCCATCAGCTGTAGTTCTTTTAGTGTTTATTATATATATTCAATCGTGGGAGAATTCATTTGGGGACCACGGTTTTGGTTTTCTTTTTTCGTCACGCAGCAAGTTACAAACCGTAAATATAATTCTTCTTAGTGTCTTTCCGGATCAGTGCCACCAATGCCTTTTCCGATACCTCTATTGTTTATTACAGCAGTAAAAGATATATGTGCCATCAACACTTTTGAAAAATTGCTTAACATTTTATTTAGCGAAGTATACTGTTGATAGTTCGGCTTTACAACAGTATTGTTTTCCGCAACTATAACTGATAAGTATTAAATTTGTTTCCCCGCTGACCACTCGTATGTCGGTCTTTTCTTCTTCCCCCACTCGTCGCCCGTGATGTAGTAACTCCCCATACTCTCGGCTTGATACTGCTTTGGTGAAGCAGTTTTGTTTCAATTTCGGCCATAAAGAGATTGGCGAAAGCAACCGCCATTCGTGTTCCCATGGCAGTTCCAAAACATTGGAGATAGTTTACTCCGTTGAACTGGAACGAATTTTCTTTCAGTATAAGCCCGAGCATTTGTTTTAAGTAGTGGGACGGAATGGGAGGGCTGTTATTGTGGTATTTTTCGTATGCTTGGCATACTATTGTGATACCCTCTTCTTGTGGGATGTTTGTGTACAAGCTTGTTAAATCCATTGATACTAAAATAGTATCATTTGACACTTGCGTTTTCTCTATAAAGTTGATGAAATCAGTCGTATCTTTGAGATACGATTTTCGCTTTTGAGCAATAGGCTGTAATAAATGATCCACAGAGGATAATATCCTTTCAGTTGGTCCTTCGCAGCCCGATATAATCGGTCTACCCACTGGCAAAGGTTTGTGGATTTTTGTTAAAGTGTAGAAAATCGGTATTCTGGGCGGATTGGGAGTCTGTGAAAGCCACTTTTTTGTCATATCGTCTATATGTTTGCCATTGTGCAGTTGAGCAATAAGCTCATTAACTTTTTTAATGTGTCAGTGACCATGGGGTTTTCAAGAGGTCGGTAGTGGTCTCTGTTGTCGAGCTGAACCTGGGCCTCTTGAATTTTGTCCCTCTTGTTGAGAATCACTGTTGTGGTGCCTTTGTCAGCACGTTTAAGGTTGATGGCAGTATTGTTTTGCAGTTCTTTGACTGCTTTGTGTTCGTTGTATGACAGATTGTGTTTTGGCTTTGTTATTTCTATTTCAGCAAGGCTTAACTTGATATTTTCGAAGTAGCGTTCAAGGGCAATAGAAGGTTGTACTGGTGGTATCCAGTTTGATTTGACGTGGAAAGGATGTGGTTCCTTGTCATTCTCGTGGAATATATATCATATATATTATATATAAGTCTCATTCGCCTAGCGAATTGTTCGAAGTCACGCAACAATTGTTGCCTGATCTTATTTTCATTTGTCACGGGTGTTTCAATAAATTTAAGCCCTTTTGCTAACACGCTGACTTGGTGATCAGTTAATGTATTGTCTGAAAGGTTTTTAACGTATTTTTCATTTTTCTCCCTTTCTGTAGTCACTCGCTTGTGTAGTGTATTTTTTCTACGCTTTTTGCGTTTATTATTCTTGGATAGCCTTTTTGCTGCAGTGGGTTTGGCGACTGATTTTTCAGAGGTGACACTGTTGTACTTTTCAACATGTTTATTATCACTCTGAAAGCGTGTACATATAAGATCTTTCAGCTCTGAAAGCTGATTTTCTATTTTGTCTATCCTGTCGGCATCAGTATTTACAGTGTTCCTCAAGGGCGAACGTGATCTTTCACGTGTATTTACATTGTATTGTGATCGAGACTTGGCAATATTAGCCTTTTCAAGTTTGTTCTTGTGACTAACAAGTCTACGCTGATGAAAGCGCACTAGGGCGCTAACGTATTGTTCTTCGGCGTGACTTTTAATAGCGCTTATTTCCTGTCGAAAGGTTTCGTCAGGCGTGACGTTTGCCTTCACGTTGTATTGAAGCGACTTAGGGCAAGTCTTTTGTTGTAAGTGTCTCTCCAGTTTTAAAATGGAGGTTTCAGTTTTTTGCTTCTTGAACTGGATAGCGCTGATGGTGTCTTCATGTTTCCTCTTCCTTGGCTGCCGCGTGGATCGGCTATTCCTCGGAAGGTTTTCTTTTTGACGGCTTTCCTTTTTGAAGGCGTAGACCTTCGTTGCTGCGTTGCTTGGCTAATTCAGCTTTATGCCTTGGCTCGAGTTGTGATGCTGGAGGGCTATCCTCTGGGTCCGATTCTAGGTTCGGATCAGTGTACGTTAATTCCATCTCCTCGTCCAGATTTGGACGGTAGTCTGGCGTTTTTGGTGGCCGCAATGGTGTTTCAAAAGCTGACATCTTTTTCAGGTAAAACTGAAACTGAAGTATATCGTCTAGCAGGACCGGCGGTTTCGATTCTTAAAGAATCTCTTCAGCTGCTTTGTTAAGTCAGGCTGTGTTAATCAGGGACAGGCAGAGAAATTCTCAATTCCAATCCCCAGGGGTATCAGTTTAACATAACATCAGCGTCTATTTTTTCAAAGCTTTCAACAGATCTTTTGTGAGTCTCGCTGCTCGATAACCTATCCAGTACCTTTTCATGCTTTAAACAACTTCCACGATTTGTTTATCGCGACTGCCTGCATCGTCGAAGCATATAATGAATTAATTTTGTTGACAAGGAATGTTGCTTTTAAAACAGGATAGAAATTAACCTTTTACACCCCAACATCGGTATTAATATTCTCCAAACTGTTCTCTATATATTTCCTAAAGTGCTGACAAGGAGAATTTGTTTAACAATCAAGAGCTTCTTTAGTTGGTGATTATTTCCTTTATTCTCATAACCTTGATGTGTGATACAGGGGTGATATCGTGAGGAGAAATTAGATGCTAATCACTCTAAGGAGTTAAAGGGTTAAGATTCAAGCATTTGCCCCTCAACAAAGTTGTCTCAAGTTCTGAGATTTTCAACTTTTCATTCTAACATGGAAAACAAATCCATCTTTCCTGTAGATAAAATTTCTTAACCAAAATACCAAAAGAAAAAGCAAACTGGTTCTCTGAATTAATTAACAATTTGCACCCAAACATAAATACTCATGTTCTCCAAACCTTTCCTATGGAGCTGATGAGGAGAATTTAACATTTAAGATTTTCTTAAGTTGTTTGTTATAATGTTTGATTCAGGGGAAATAATTTTAGGAGAAATTTTGTTTGTCTCTCTTAACGGTAAAGGGTTTAATGTATTAATCGGTTGAAGCCTGTTAAAATCTATATTTCAATGTTTTTAAGAGTAAATTCAGTTTGCATCTTTTTTGTATGATCTCCTTTCCGCGTATATGAGGATCTCGCTCCATTCTAAGTTCGCCCCGCTACTAACTTTCCGAGTTCAGACAGATCTTGGAATTTTCTGCAAACAGCATATAATAATGTCCATCCAGATAAAAATTAGAATGATGTAGCGGCCTAGTATCGCTATCCTGTTCCAAGCGTTCTGCCAGTAAAACGAAGCCGGGCTATACTAAGCCTCTGCGCCGCAGCAGAGGAGCGAAAAAAAATGCGAGGGAGGTTTTGGGTCGAGTGCGTAATGACCCGACCCGACCCAAGCCTCCCTCGCTTACTATAGCGCCGTTTACCATTTCGCTCGGTTTACCAACTGAAGGCCTGTAACTGGCTAAGCATGACTCGTGCGCTAGTCTTACATTAAGTAACATGCCTAAGAAATTGCAGGTTGATGAACACTTTTCTCGAGATAACTCAATTGTAAACTAATTATTTCAAATATGTTAATTTTACGGTTAAATACGGTTCAACCAGCAAAAAAAATTGTTATACATGTGTAAATTTTGATGAATCATATTGTAAAAACTGGAACACTGCATCAATACCTTCAACATCATCATCATTATCATTTCGATTTTAATTGCTCTTAAATCAAATAAATGTTGCAAAAGAGAGCTTAAACGGTTCAACCATTTCAAAGCCATTTTACTACCAAAATCTATTTTTATGGGTAGTGTTTAATTGACAGTTACTGTTATTGTAATACGAATCTGTAGTCAGCAACCTGCGTTTATTAAGATTGAGCCCTCTGTGATCCAAAGGCTGTATCAAGCCAACACTTCTAGAGGTTTTATTATACATTCGATTGCAGTCGTAATCAAAAGTGCAGAGCGATACGATCAAATGAAAATCAAAACAAAGAAACGGAAAAAAACTATCGTTACCTCTCTCCGTCGCCAGTGAAATCCGATCGAATTGCCGGAGTCGTAACCGGGAGATTGTTAGGAAGGGCCTGAGAACTGGCATTAGAGCTTACCCCAGAAAGGATAGAAAACAAAGAGTAATAGTTTTCAATCATGCTTTCATAATATATCGATTAATGAATTGAAAATTTTCCAGATGAGTTTGTTCATTTAATTGCTACAGTTCCCAATGGACTGAAGAAAGGCAAAAAATGGTTGTACGGGATCAAATAGGTTGCGATGGATAAAATTACCATCCTTTTGAACCAAGGTCACGAAATTTCCAAATTTGGTGGCCTGTCGAGGATAAGGATACCAATGGCTAACTTCATCAAGCTAGTTGTATGATGAAATATTGCAATTTTGGATTTCCTTTTCTTTTTTGTTTCAGCATACGTGTGCGTCTGCGAAAAGAGGCAACTGAAAAGGTGTGAGGAGACACCATCCCAAGAACAGTTTGGCTTAAGAGTGGTGTCAGGACTAGTGCAACCTTTGTTTCCCTGGAATCGTAAAATCCAAAAATCGCGAGCTAAAAATGTAACATTAAAAGATAGTTTGGCGGGGCACTCTTCTTCATCGTGTTTTTAAAATGGTCGTTACTTCCTGATTTTATCTTTTCCTATCTGAGCCTTAAACCAAATAGGACCGATTTACGAGGCTCGAGTAGAAAAGCCAATGGCATCACGAGATGAGATCGTACCAAGCCTTTTAGGCCAATTTTTCGAATTTAACGAAGAATATCTGTCATGACTTCCGGAAATATTCCGGAAAGAAATCTGTTCGAATGGTGAGCTAAAAATCATCTTTTTAATAGTAGTATCGTATTTAACTTAGAGAATGACGTCCGGAACAAATGGTACACAAAAATTCGGTCATTCTGGTGAAAGCGAGAAAGGCAAGCAATACTTCGGGAGGGTATTACTTTTGCATTCTGTTAGTTCTCATACTCTGAGCTAATTATTTACTATAAAAATCGTTAACGCCCGTGGGTTCCTAGTTACTTTGTAAAAACTGGCGTCATTTTTCATGTTTTTCACTCGAGCAGAAAGATGCGCGAGGCGAGCGTAAAGAACAATATGCGCGGGAAAGAAAAAACAAAAAGAACATAAAGGAAGTCACATTTTCTGTACTTCTTCTTTTCTGTGTTACACTCCCTTGACTCGCTCACACTTAACGACGTGGATGTATCGTAAACATCGAATATGGCCTCTTTGCCAATATTTACTTCGTCAACAAATCCTGAATTGGCTTTGCGCAAATGAAATGTTTTGAATTTCATTGAAAAAATTATACTAGATACAAAGCTAACCAGAAGAAAATATAAGGTTAAACTCATTTCTTTATTAGCCTTTAAGGTTTTAGGACACTACATTTTCTTCTTCATGATGGCTTCTCGGCTTAAAATTTGGGAAGTTGGACTGGGTTTCCTGTCACTGTACCAGGATGTAACCCATGGCTTTGATGTGCTGGTTTCCATTATCTGGCAAGTACGTTGCCTCATTTCCACACGTGTTGGAATCATCAGGTCGACCTCCTGTGCCAAAACCAATTCGGGAGTCACAGGAACCACAGTCATTCTGCTCGTTAGCCGTGATGCCGATTCTTGCTTTTGAACTACTAAGGCTGTCTCCCACTGCATTGAATCCTTCCTTATTGCAGTTGAGCTGCAAGGAAGCCCGTGGACCAACCAGTGACTTCCACGTGTTACGACCCAGTGAGGTGGCACGGTATTTCCCATCAGCGATCAGTGAGAACAGTGAGTTGGCGTGCCTGTTGATGACAATGAACCTGAGCGTATGATTAATCTTCATACCGAGGCAGATCTTGGAGAAGGATGTGTTCCAGTAGGTTGGTAACTTAGTCTCTTGGGAATCAAAGCCAGTCTTGCCTCCAGCAAAGTTATAGGCACTTCTGTTGCTCCAGAATTGGGAATCGTAATGGAAAGTTCTCTGAAAGACAAGAATTGCATTTTTGATTTGCTTATGTTCATTTCAGTAATATCAAGAGTTTCGCAAAGGAGACAGGGAGTTAACCTGCGTGCCGGCAATCTTCATGGCCAGCGTCCATCCTCCATCCCCACATCCAAAGTTTCCCATGTGACAGAAAACAGGAATCGTTTGTGAACCAAACATCAGCGGGTATACTTGGCTTCGTTGCGACCTTAAAAAAAAAGAGGAATTAAAAACAATTGAATCAACCTATGGGTAGCCATTTGTGCCAAAATATCCATCACCAATAACAAACTCAATTGTTAATGCTAAAATATCAATCTCTAGTGATAAACTCAATTATTCGTGCTAAAATATCAATCGCTAGTGATGAAACTCAATCGTTAGTGCTAGAATCGACTTGTCATCGATTTTAACTTGAACCAGTCTCCCGCTTGTTAAGCAAAGATGAATCAATCAAATCTTGCTTACTTTCTTGAAATCTGATAAGGGATAGAGAGACCGGCACGGACTCCCCATGTGGCTTTTGTAGTCGCGTCGCATAATCGCCTTCAAATTATGTTTTTACTTTCACAAGCGTGTCCTTTAGGGATGCTCCCTTTTTGTAAGAGATGATTGGATGTTTTGAAAACCTGTTTTCAGCAAAAGCTGATTGCGTATTAGATTCCAATGCTCCATCAGTATTTGTTTTAAGTTTTTAACTGCCGGGTGTTACGTTGTGACAAAAGACAATTTAGTGGAGGAGGGGGGGGGGGGACAGGGGGGTCAGAGTCTCCCGCTTCCCGTACCATGTTCTCCCACCTTCCGTACTTTTACGCCCCTTTATCTCCCGACTCTTACCCTTCATTGTGTTGCTCCCATCTTCAGGTTAATCAAGAGGATCAAAAACCCGGGTTTAATTTTCAAACTGTGCCAAAACTTAACATTCTTGTTCATTTTCTAGCCTTTGGTGGATATGAAATGGAAATTTCAAAACTTTAATATATGAGTGTTTTTGACTGAGTAATACCAAGTAATAAACAACAAACTATCGCTTTCTTTATTTCTGCTCCCGCTTCCCGCCCCCTGTTCTCCCGCGTCCTGCCCTCTCCCGCCCCCCTGTCCCCCTCCGCAATAAATGTTGGTAACCTTTTAGCTTTTGTGTATGTGCAAGAAACGATTGTCTAGAGGCAAAGCTGACCCCTGAGAGAGACTATTCTATGATGTTTTCTGGGTACCCTCTTGCTTTGAGGCGTTGTTTAAATTTCCAAAGGTCCTCCTCAAATGTTTCTCTCGAAGAATTAGTTCCAGGCCATGTTATTGTTTCGCCTTTCTTCATACCATATTTTACGTCTGGTCGGTGGCACGAGGCAAAGTGCGCAAATTAAAAAAGGTCTCGGTCAGCGAGAGAGAGAGAAAACAAAACGTCATCTATACAACCTTTCCATTCTCTATGCTTAGTTTCGCTTTGTTGGATTAATTTCGTTTCAATTAACGCCATGAAAATATTAGCAAATGACACTGCCATTTTCGTACCTATAGCAATACCATGTGTTTCGAGGAAGTTCTTCTCATTTAATTAAACCGAATTTTCTCTAAGTATTAAGCCAAACATTTCCCTGAGGTAGTGCGTTGGGATCGGTGCGTTATGGTTGTGGAACTTTTCGTATGCTTCACACACTATGTTCGTTCCTTCTTCTTGAGGTATATTTGTTTACAAGCTAGAAAAGTCCATTGATACTAGAATTTTTAAATTTTTCCGTTTGGATTTTTCCTTATGATACCCAATGTCACGCGACCAGTTTTCTATATTTGGATTTGACCATGTGGTTGAAGTTTTTGGCAGATCTTGTCTCACTAATATTGTCTTATTTTCTGGACCTTGGACTAATACATCAAAGCTGGCGACGTGGATGGGGTCTTTTTTTGGCCAAGCACAAGCGGTAAACACGAATCACGTCTGAAGTTGACGAAGGCACGACAGGAAATGCCGAACGAAGCGTCGAACGTCAACACGAGTCAAGCCATCGGAAAGTGACAAAGTAGGTGGTGGGAAGGGACTGGGAGTTATACACCGAACAGTTGGGTTTTTATTTTCTCGTAAATGGAATCACGGAGGCTAAAACGAAGAAGGCCGTACTTTTAACAAATCTTTCAGCAGAAAATTACCAGCTTGCGAAGAATTTAGTGGCCCCAACGCAGCTAAAGGATGACGCCATTACGTATACTGTCATAGAGGAGCGGATGTAGAAGCAACTCAAACCTGAAAGGTCAGCGACTCTTGACGACCGTTGACGTTTTTCAGGGAAACAGCCGCAGATTTTGCTAATCCCCTTTGTCGTTTATCTCCAGTGTTCTGTATCAACAGTGAATTCATTCGCAGATAAATTGTTACCTTATTGCAATTAGTCTTCATGATCAGCGTCCGTCCTTCATTTCCGCATCCAAAGTCTCCCGTGTGAGAGAAAACAGACATTGGCTTTGAGTCTAAGTGCAGGGTAACCTCGCCACTATTTTTCGATCTACTAAATAAAGAATCTTCCTAAATAGAGAGATTCAGTTGAAACTTGATGAGGGCCATGGCTTCCATATATTTAGTAAGTGACACAAAGTTCTTTTCGATGAGGCGAAAGTTTTCAAGATGGAAGCTAGTGTGCAAGTTTATTATCAAGGTTGCTATGCTTAACGGAGTATCATTTTCAGAATTATCATTATTAGTACTACTGTTATTTTCATATTCTCTCATTAAATTCCGCGCTAGCTTTGTTCTTAGTGAATAATTGACTTACACATTCCGGTCGAAAATTTCCTTACACGTCGAAGCTGAAAAAAAGGAAAGGCATATAAACAGCAATAAACCCTTTAAAAAAAAAGATGGGATGGAGGTTTAAAATGGTCTCAAAGGGAAAATTGACATGTGGAATAGGAAATACATAACGTTTTTTGTCACTCGTATTTTCGTAACTTGCATTGTTAGCGGTGTCTAATGCGCTAAATAAGAATAAAAGCAGCGGAGCCGCGAATTTAAGCAGCATCCCAAACCCCTCGCAGCCTCGCCGTTTTTACTTAAGCCGCTCGACGCTTTAAATACACACCATGAGACTGCTATCTACGCAGGCAAGCATTTTCACGTCCATCAATAAGTTAGCTTGTTTTTAGTTTGAATTCTCAATAATTTCTAACGAGGCATTTATCGAAGTTTTTATCGATTTACTATATATCTATATCTCGATATAAATAATTATTATAAACAAAATTCTCGTTGCAGTAGTCTAAACAAACAGAAACAGTGCAAAAACTAGCTTAAAAAATACAGCCGGAGAAATGTTACCCAAACAGCAGATATTTCCATCTCCATAGTATCCTTTTTTGCATGTACAGTTGTACGATCCCTTAGTATTGTTGCATACAGCATCAGTACTGCAGTTGGTTTTTCCTGTAGCACACTCGTCGATATCTAAAAAGACTCTCCTTTAATTAGAACATCATCACTGTTATTTATTTTAAAACTAACGCAGTTTTAAAAATAAAGTGTAGACAGCAACTGGAGACTCCAGTTGGATCCGATGTCTTAAGAGTCTTGCAATTTTTCTGCAGTTCTCTTGGCCATGCAAGAGTAACATCATCCCATTTGGGTATGGATTATTGAGCAACAGAAGTTGTCCGTCTTTCAAACTCACTATTTTTATAAAGTACATTACTTTTAAAAATACAAAATTGTCCGCCGCTTTGCTTGATGATATCAATAAGAAACAACATATATTTACATTTCTCAGTATCTAATTGATTAACATTAGACTCAGAAACTACAGGCTCTGTTTTACCTTTGCAAGTCCGTCCATCCCCGGTAGATCCAGTTTTGCATTTGCAGCGATATGATCCTTTGGTATTGATACACACAGCATCAGGACTGCAATTGGATGTTCCGTCAGCACACTCGTTTACATCTGTAAAATTTGTGGCAACCAATTCAATAGGGAAATCCCCTAAACACATGACCAATTTCATCATTTTAAGGATTGAAATTTGTGTTTTCAGTTTCCATTCCCTTGTTCGTTAAATAAAATTAGGGCTTTGGTCACGTTTACCTTGGCAAGTCCGTCCATCTCCAGAATATCCAGGTTTACATGAACAGTTATAGGAACCTTTGGTATTGTTGCAAACAGCATTTTCACTGCAGTCTTGTGTTCCTAAAGCACACTCATCGATATCTGAAAATGATCTTCCTTAATTAGAACGTCATCATTGCAGATGTGAAAATAAGATGTGAAGAACAAATTGAGACCTACGTGAGATCCGACATGATAGTCCTGCAATTTTGAAGCAGCTCTCTAGGCAAGGGTTAGTTAACAGCTGCATGGTTATTGTGTGAGTTTATAAAAAAAATGGACCTTTTAACTTTTACAGGTGCCTTTAGAAGTTGTGTATAAAACTGTAGTGAACACGAGCTTACGACCGGTTTGACATGACAGGAGTTACCTTTCTTACACCTTGGACCTTTGAATCCAGTGGTACACAAACAGCGATATCCTTTGTTAGTAAAACCGCTTTGACAAGTAGAATTGTTATCGCAAGGGTTATCAACACAAGCGCTCTGAAGAGAAAATAATATCATACATTGAAATATGAATAAAAAGGAAAACGAGCAGCATTTAAACCAACAATAATGATAATGCTAAAGATAGAAATATTGACAGTGATATTAGAATTCAAGCAACAATTGCAACGATTACGACCGGAAACTAGTTTTTTCTTTCACTTGAAATGAGTATTTGCTAGTGATGCAACACCCACCTCAGCTGCATGATAAAAATAATCGTCTTTCTTCTCCAAGTCGTGTTCGTGTCTTTCGTGAGTAACATTATTCAGTTCACATTTGTAGCGTCCATGACTACTCACTCGTTTATTAACATTAATGCTGACACAGTCAGGTTCCATATAACATATGTTGTCACAAAAACTCATTGTCAGAACTTCAACGATGCGAATGACGTGGTTTATGAGACGTTTACCGTCAAATGCTTTTTCAGGGGTAAACTCCAACACGCGGCATTGGTCTGCGTCACAAAACCCTTTAAGATTTATAAAAAAAAACATGAAAGAAGGAAAACACAAGTAAAAGAGATGGTCACGAGGGACGTCAAAATGATGATAACAATTGAGGAATTATTGATAGTTTCTCCGTTGGAATATATTCATTTCAATTCATCCATCCATTTGCTTCCCTTTTTTATCATCTATTTTAGTTTCTAGATGAATACCTTTCTAGATAAATTACAGACAATTATCCGTACTGCCATCCGCAGGAAACTTGCAGATGGCAATTAATTTCCACAAAAAATGCACATATTTAAGTAAGTAGATTTTCCATTCGAAAATTCCCCAAAAATAAAAAAAAGTAAATTTTCTCAGTAAAGACAAAGTTAGCCGATTTGAATTTGTAAAGTGGACTGAATCGTTGAAGAAATTCATGAATGAACCAGATCAATGAACAAAGAACGTTTGCAAAGAGCTCGTCATTGCAGAAGATCTTTATTGCAAAACGTCTTCTACCTCCGAATAAATTATTCCTCAAAAGCTACATATCTAGCAGGAATCGCAAATTTATCGATATACTCCCTGACGTTGAGAGTTATTTACTGGTCAGGAGAAAGATTAGATCACAACTGGGGCAAAAATCCAACTTTATCAGCGCAATAAACACAAAAGCAACTCCAGCCGACACAAATAAGAAGACTGAGCGGCATAACAAAAGACCAGGAAAACAATAAAATTTACGAGTGTGAACTTTTTACATGTTCGAATACAAAATACAAAAAAATTAATAAATTGATAAAGAAGTGATAGAGAGGTAGGAAATATTACAATATATCAACTTGGATGATGAGCTCGATAAAAAAAGAATTAATTAAGAAAAAAACCACAACAAAACAAAAAGGAGAAATGAAAACCATTCGCAATTAAATTCACATAAAGGTACTCAAACAAACTATCTGCGCAAGTATCTTTTCATCACCAGAAAATTATTTGGTTAAGAAGTTTAAGAAAGTGTTAAGCTATCTTTAAACATTTTTGCTATTGTGGAGATGAATAATAAAACTTCCTTTAAACATATAACATGCAGGTGTTAAACGGTTACTATGATTATGAAGGACTAATGTCCCTTCTCTATTCCCGATCATAAATGAGTAATGGTGAGGCTAACCTTGTGATGAGACATAAGCAAGTATCTTGAAGAACAAAAGTAATAGAAAAAAGAAAAAAATCGACTTCTTCATCGCGCGGATCGCCAGGTTTCCGCGACTGACTTCTGGAAGTATGTGCAAATTGATGCGGAAAAACTTATTTGAATTGTTTTTGTTATGGTAAAAAATTTCGGTTTTTTTTTTTTTTTTTAACAATGAGACTTGGGTGTTTCCTTATTGTTTTTCGTTTTAATTTGATATCTTTGGCCCTTATTCCAGCACGAAAACAATTCACTGGATGAAAATAAATTAATTTTTACGAAGCCTATCGACAGGTCACCTAATTATCAATCGTTTGGACGTAACAGTGGTTTAAGTCTAAAAATCTGTATTCATATTCTTAGCAAGAAACTAAACAGAAAATATAAATGCTTCTGATGCTTTACTTGGCTTTCATTGGTAGAAATAGGAGTGAGTAATTTTGCCCTTATGAGGCCCAAAATCGTCTTCCTCCCTGAAATAAATTGTTGAAAACTAGAGTACCCGGAGCACTTAACGACAAATCGTTATGAATACTTCAGAAACTTTTTTCCACTTGAAATGAGTATTTGCTATTGATGCAACACCTATGTCAGCTGGATGATAAAAATAATGGTCCTTCTTATTCGTCTTTCTTCACTCATTTATCAAGATTAATGCTGACACAGTCAGGTTCCACAAACACATGCTGTCACAAATATCCATTGACATGACTTCAAAGATGCGAATCATGTAGTTTATAAGACGTCTTCCGTAAATTGCTTTGCCAGGCGTAAAATTTCAACATTTAATCGACATTGGTCTGCGTCAAAAGAGTCTTAGAAATTTAGAAGGAAAAAAAAAGAAAAAAAAATATATATAGGAAGTCTAGGTATTGATTTTTCCCTTTACAGTGCTTGATACGTAGAAGTAGAGCGCGATATATGTTGCGATAGTGGAAAAAAACCGAGAGACTATACTTTTATCCCTACAAGCCTGTTTCGTGATTGCTCACTAATCAGGGGATTTTATTGTTAAGAATATTCGTACCATCGTTTATATACTCTATAAATTTGCCTAAAGATAATACTTGAATTGTCACGCAGTGACGTTTTGTTCCTGTGGCGGCATGAGAATATTGTCCATACTGTTCTCTACATATTTCCTGAAGTGCTGACAAGGAGAATATGTTTAACAATCAAGAGTTTCTTTAGTTGGTTATTATTTCCTTTATTCTCATGACCTTGATGTGTGATACAGGGGTGATATCGTCAGGAGAAATTAGATGCTAATCACTCTAAGGGGTTGAAGGGTTAAGATTCAAGCATTTGCCCTTCAACAAAGTTGTCTCAAGTTCTGAGATTTTCAACTTTTCATTCTAACATGGAAAACAAATCCATCCTTCCTGAAGATAAAATTTCTTAACCAAAATACCAAAAGAAAAAGTAAACTGATTCTCTGAATTAATTAACACTTTGCACCCAAACATAAATACTCATGTTCTCCAAACTTTTCTGTTTACATTTCCTATGGAGATGTCGGGGAAATTTTAACAATTAAGATTTTCTTAAGTTGTTTGTTACAAAGTTTGATTCAGGGTTAATAATGTTAGGAGAAATGTTGTTTTTCACTCTTAGCGGCAAAGGGTTTAGTGTATTAATCGATTGAAGCCTGTTTAAATCTACATTTCAGTGTTTTTAAGAGTAAATTCAGTTTGCATCTTTTTTGTATGATCTCCTTTCCGCTTACCTGAGGGTCTCGCTCCATTCTAAGTTCGCCTTGCTACTAACTTTCCGAGTTCAGACAGATCTTGGAATTTTCTGCAAACAGCATACAACACTGTCCATTCAGATAAAAATCAGAATAATGTAGCGGCCTAGTATCGCTATCCTGTTCCAAGCGTTCTGCCGGTAAAACAAAGGGCTATACTAAGTCTCAGTGCGGTGTTAGAGGAGCGAAAACAACACGAGGGAGGTTTTGGGTCGAGTGGGTAATGACCAGACCCGACCCAAACCTCCCCCGCTACCATAACGCCGTTTGCCATTTCGCTCGGTTTTACCAACTGAAGGCCTGGAACTGGCTAAGCATGACTCATGCGGTAGTCGTACATTAAGTAACACGCCTAAAAATTTGCAGGTTGATCAACACTTTTATCGAGATTACTCAATTGTAAATCAGTTATTTCAAATATGTTTATTTTACGGTTAAATACGGTTCAACCAGCAAAAATAAAATTGCTATACATGTGTAGGCCCTTCCCGATTATGCTTGCATTTTTTTTTTGGCATCATGTGGTTAAAGAAGCCTTTTTTTTCACACTTTTTCTTTAAAAAGAATTGGTAGCATTATTTATTATTTTGCATAACTTTGATCTAGATTTCAGCTCTCAAAAGAGTTTAGATGCTAAATTTTAGAATTCAAAAGCATTGCGATGATTTGCTTTTGTGTTTTAGAGAAGGATTTCTGTAACTGTATGGACTGAGTGCAGCTGGTCAGCGGTTAACTTTCAGAGGCCGTTCTCGCGCATGTATCATAGAAGGAAATTCTGAAGGAGAACATAGACCAGTCCCTTCAACGATAGCTCGAGATCGATCTTTAGAGTCAACCAGTTGAAATTACGAGCAGAGAGGAAACAGCGATACAACGAAAGTCCCGTTATATGAGCGAGTTAAGCAGTTCCCAGGCGAGAATTTGATTGTCAGAGAAGGAAAGTTGTTTTTCAGTGGATGTAGAGAAATCATTTCCTCCAAGGAAAGTGTTCTAAAAATCCATATTTCGTCCAAGAAGCATTTGAAGCAAATAGAAAGACCAGACCATAATCGAGGTATTCAGAAGAGAAAGTCGCCATAGTTGTAAAGCCAAACTGTTATGGAAGGATCTAACAGGTCAAACACCAAGATCGTACAGCGAGACTAGATGGTGGTCCAAATGGGAGGTGTATCATCAGTTGATGGTGCAGTTTGGAGATGTCGCAAGGTTCATAGAAGAGGCAAAGGACGCAAAAGTTTGCCCACAGCTACTGTCACAACTTCAAGCAATACTTTCTGACCCACAGCGACTAATGAACTTGAAGCTTGAGCTTGCCGCTACTATTGATGTTGGCAAACATTTTGTGAAAGCCACGTATTTTTTGGAAGGGGATGGTCCTTTGGTTTTTTCTTGTTACGAGAAACTAAGCGCCGTTTCCCAATTTTGTCAAACTCCTTGTTTCCCTAACGTCCGTGCAATTGCAACTGCAATTGCGGAGGAAGACCCATGTCAGAACGTAACCGAGCACTTGAACGGAGTGCGAAGGCTTGTGTTGAGCCGGCAATTACGTGGTTACTGAGAAAGTTCAATGTCGATCTTTATGATGTAATGGTAGTATTCAAGGCTGCCAGACTATTCTGCCCCGTTAGGATCCAGTGGTTTGAGCCCACAAATGCATTAGTAGAGTCTCTGAGAGCATTTCCGGCTTTCCTGAATAGTGATACTACTATCGACGGTCTCAAAGCTGAGCTTCCTGCTTATTTGGCTGCCGCTGAAGATGTTGTTATCCCGACAGAAGAGAACAAAGTCGAATGGTGGTGTGGGAACGAGGAGCAACTTCCTCGTTGGGCTTCCACAGTGAAGCAAGTTCTCCTTGTCCAACCATCGTCTGCTACGGCAGAAAGGGTATTTTCAATACTAAAGGCGTCCTTCAACGAACAACGGAATTGTGCTCTTGTTGACTACCTCCAAGCCAGCGTCATGTCACAGTACAACAAGCGCTAAGGACTTCGAACATTAATTAACTGTTTATTATTGGACAAGTTTTTACTGTATCAGAAGTTTTTTAAACAAACGATTTAACACTGTTCACTTTATTCAGTTGCTGATACACACATGATGCCTGAGTTTCTGCGTTTTGCTTGAAATTAAACAAAGCATTTTCTGAAACCGAAGTAGCATTATTTTGAGAATCGAGCATAATTTGAGCATTTTTTTTGGCGAAGAGCGGAATTTCTAGGAGCATACAATGCCAGTTTTAGTAGCATAATCAGGAAAGGCCTATACATGGGTAAATTCTGATGAATCATATTGTAAAAACAGGAACACTGCATCCAAACCTTCCACATCATCATCATCATCATTTCGGTTTTGATTGCTATTAAATCAAATGTTGCAACGGAGAGCTTAAACGGTTCAACCATTTCAAAGCCATTTTACTGACAAAATTTGTTTTTATAGGTAGTGTTTATTGCAATTTTGGATTTCCGTTTCTTTTTTGTATCAGCAGACGTCTGCGTCTGCGAAAAGAGACAACTGAAAAGGTGTGAGGAGACACCATCCCATGAACAGTTTGGCCTAAGAGTGGTGTTAATGTAACCTTTGTTTCCCCAGGATCGTAAAATCCAAAAGTCGCGAGCTAAAAGTGTAATTAAAGACATAAAAAGATAGTTTGGTGGGGCACTCTTCTTCATCGTGCTTTAAAATGGTCGTTACTTCCTGTTATATCTTCCAATCTGAACTTTAAACCAAATGGGACCGATTTACGAGGCTCGAGTAGAAAAGTCAATGACATCACGAGATGAGATCGTACCAATCCCTTTCGGCCAATTTTTCGAATTTAACGAAGAATATCTGTCATGACTTCCGGAAATATTTCGGAAAGAAGTCCGTTCGAATGGTGAGCTAATAATCATCTTGTTAATATTAGTATCGTATTTAACTTAGAGAATGACGACTGGAACAAATGGTACCCAAAAATTCGGTCATTCTGGTGAAAGCGAGAAAGGCAAGCAACACTTCGGGAGGGTATTACTTTTGCATTCTGTTAGTTCTCATATCTGAGCTAATTATTGACTACAAAAATCGTTAACGCCCGTGGGTTCCTAGTTACTTTGTAGACCTGGCTTTCTTTTTCATGTTTTTCACTCGAGCGGAAAGATGCGCGAGGCGAGCGTAAAGAACAATACGTGCGGGAAAGAAAAAACAAAAAGAACATAAAAGAAGTCACATTTTCTGTGCTTCTTCTTTTCTATGTTACACTCCATCGACTCGCTCGCACTTAACGACGTGGTCGTATCATAAACATCGAATATGGCTTCGTCAACAAATCCTGAATTGTCTTTGCGCAAATGAAATGCTTTGAATTTCATTGAAAAAATTATACTAGAGACAAACCTTAACAAAGAAGAATATAGGGTTAAACTCAGTGCTTTATTAGCCTTTAAGTTTTAGGACACGACATTTTCTTCTTCATGATAGCTTCTCGGCTTAAAATTTGGGAAGTTGGATTGTGTCCTCTGTCACTGTACCAGGATGTACCCCATGGCTTTGATGTGCTTGTTTCCATTATCTGGCGAGTGCGTTGCCTCATTTCCGCAGGTGTTGGAATCATCTTGTAGACCTCCTGTGCCAAAACCAATTCGGGAGTCACAGGAACCACAGTGATTCTGCTGGTTAGCGGTGATGCCGATTCTTGCTTTGGATAGACGAGGGTCGCTTCCCACTGCATTGAATCCTTCCTTATTGCAGTTGGGCTGCAAGGAGGCCCGTGAACCAATCAGCCACTTCCACGTGTTACGACCCAGTGAGGTAGCGCGGTATTTCCCATCAGCGATCAGTGAGAACAGTGAGTTGGCGTGCCTGTTGATGACAATGAACCTGAGCTGATGACCAATCTTCATACCGAGGCAGATCTTGGAGAAGGGTGTGTTCCAGTAGGTCGGTAACTTGGTCTCTTGTGAGTCAAAGCCAGTCTTGCCTCCAGCAAAGTTATAACCATTTCTGTTGCTCCAGAAATGGGAATCGTAATGGAAGGTTCTCTGAAAAAAAAGAATTGCATTTTTTATTTGCCCTCGTTAATTTCAGCGATATGGAGAGTTTTATAAAAGAAGGAGGTAGTTAACCTTCACACCATCAATCTTCATGGCCATCGTCCATCCCCCATCCCCACATCCAAAGTTTCCCATGTGACAGAAAACAGGGATCTTTTGGAAACCAAACATTAGCGGGTATACTTGGCTTCGTCTCGACCTTATGTAAAAAGAGGAAGTCAAAAAAACTGAGTCAGCCTGTATGCAAACGCAGGGTCCTCATATCTACCACAATGGAATGTAAATATGCATGAAGTTAGTTATTTGGAATCTTGCAATTGATTGCTCTATACTTACTTTCCCGTGTCGAACTGTTCCTTGCAAGAGGAGAAGTGACCGGCTGTGAGAAAAATAAAACCGCCATTTTCAGATCTGAGCGCGTTGAGAATACTTGAAATATGAAAACATTAATATATCCCAATACCATCGAAAATGTACCTGAAGGCTTTCGAGGCAAAGCGTCCTTAACCAGCGCAATAAGATTGTCCACTTTCGTTTCAAGCGTCTTAATGGCGGTACATGAATGTTGTCTGGCGTCGCTTAAAACAGGCAACACCGCAAGATATTTGCGATGAAATGAACTGCAAATAGCAAGCGCATTTTGAGAATTGATTGACTTTGGAAAATATTTTCTGTGCTGCTCAACCTGTGAATAACTGATTATGATGATTTTGCTTCGTAATTGTAAGTTATCATCGTCAAACACAACTTGAATTTTCTTGCTCGCATTCAGCGACATCTAATAGACAGGTTCCAAGTTGAAGATTATTTTTAACTTAATTCACTGTGCTTTGAAATAGACTTTGAAAATCTGCTCACAATATAGCTGTCTATCTAATGAAAAATCGTTGAACGGCCGATTTGTGAGCGGTGATAATGCAATTTAATAAATTCAAACTAATTTTCTGTTTATCTTAACGAATTGACTACATGATTGTTTTGTCTTTGGTCCATATATTTTGATATAAATGAGTAAAACGGTAAAGACGGTGATGGGTTTATCGAGGGCTGCGCTTTTGGCAACCAGAATGTTACATTCACTAGTTTCGCATTTTCCCGGTCAATGAATAAAGTGAGATATTGCCAGTTAACGGAGTCGTATAAAGACATAAAGTGGCTAGGTTTCCAGAGATGCTGGAGTTTTGCGTCGGTGGGATATTACACGATAGTTTGGTTCTTTCAGTTAAGTTGATAATCTAGTTTGGCAACTGTAAACATCTAAAGTTAATATTTCGATTGTTAGCCCTTGTTCAGAGCGAAAGCTCGAAAGCTCTGATCAAGGGCTACGCTCGAACATTATCAATTCAGTAAACAAAACCAAATTATCTCGTATAAATTAAAGCTTACCACAAAATCAAAAAGATATCAGATCACGCTATGTTGACATTCTGCCTTGGTTCAACACAAAACATTTGTTGGGCTAATACAGATTTAAAACGGGAAACTGAAACCTTAATTCCGGGACCAACTTGAGGACCAGCTTCAACCCTCTCAGGCCTTATAAACTTAATTTACAAATGTTGATAATACAAACTTAGGCAGCATCTAAATAAAGTGACCGGGGCTGTTTAACATGACTATAACTTCTGTTCATTTATAGCCTTTATGGCCTTCAATACTTCGTTTGTGATTCGTGCTGCTCGATAAGCGTTACATTTGCTTTCCATGTTTGAAACAACTTGTGCGAGATCATTTGTCTGTCATGACTGTCTGCACTCTCAGAGCACAATAAAATAATTATGTTGTCAAAGAATGTCAGTTTTAACGCAAAATAATAATTTACCCTTCAACAAAGTTGCCCCAAACTCTGAAGATTTTTTTAACTTTTTACTCTAACATAGGAAACAAATTCTCCTTCCCTAAAAATTTAATCTGTTCAAGATTAGGCCAAAGTACAGAAAGAACACGTAAACAGTTTCTCTGAATTCATTAAGTGAAATGTCAATCAAATAAGTGTTTCCTACTTGAAACCGATTGAAAGTGTTTCCAAAGTGTTTCAGAGTAAATTCAGTTTACATCCGATTTTGCTAATTGAGTGGTCTCCTTTTCGCGTATCTGGAGGTTTCGCCCCACTACTACCGGTAACTTTCCGAGTTCAAGCAGACCTTGGAATTTGCTGCAAACGGCATAAATTATAATAGTGTCAAAGCAGATAAAGATCAGAATTATGTAGCGGCCTAGCATCACCATCCTGTTTCAGGCGTTCTGTCAGGAAAACGAAGTCCTATACAAAACCACCCTACAGTGGTGGAGGAGTGAAAAAAATACGAGGGAGATTTTGGGTCGAGTGTGTAATGGCCCGACCCAAGCTTCCCTCGCTCCTATAGCGCCGTTTGCCATTTCGCTCGGTTTTACTGACTAAAGGCCTGGAACTGGCTAAGTATGACTCATGCGGTAGTCGTGCGTCAAGTAACACGTCTAAGAATTTGTAGGCACATCAACACTTTTATTGAGATTACTCAATTGTAAATAAATTATTTCAAATATGTTAATTTTACAGTTAAATACGGTTCAACCAGCAAGAATAAAGTTGTTGTACAAGTATAAATTCTGATGAAAACTTTCCGCATCATCATCATTATCATTTCGGTTTTAATTGCTGTTAAATTAAATAAATGTTGCAAAAGAGAGCTTAAACGGTTCAATCATTTCAAAGCCATTTTACGTACAAAATTTATTTTGTGGTCAGCACCCCGCGTTTATTAAGATTGAACCCTCTGTGATCCAAAGGCTGCATCAAGCCAACGCTTCCAGAGGTGTTGTTATTCATTCGATTGCAGTCGTAATCAAAAGAGCAGAGCGATATGATCGGGTGAAAATCAAAACAAAGAAACGGAAGAAAAATATCGTTATCTCTCACAACTCCGTCGCTTAGGTTCTGGTGAAATCCTATCGAATTGTCGGAGTCGTAACCGGGAGACTGTTAGGAAGGGCCTGAGAACTGCCATTGGAGTTTACCCCAGATAGGAAAGGAAAGAAAGAGTAATTGTTTTCAATCATGCTTTCATAATATATCGATTGATTAATTGAAAATTTTCCAGATAAGTTTGTTCATTTAATTGCTACAGTTCCCAAAAGACTGAAGAAAGGCAAAAAATGGTTGTACGGGATCTAATAGGTTGTGATAGATAAAATTACCATCCTTTTGAAACAAGGTCATGAAATTGCCAAATTTGGTGGCCTGCCGAGGATAAGGATACCAATGGTTAACTTTCATCATGCTAGTTATACGATGAAATAGTGCAATTTTGGATTTTCGTTTCCTTTTTTTTCAGCACACGTGTGCGTCTGCAAAAAAGAGACAACTGACACCATCCCATGAACAGTTTGGCTTAAGAGTGGTGTTAGTGTAACTTTTGTTTCCCTAGAATCATAAAATCCGAAAATCGCGAGCTAAACGTGTAATTACAGACAGAAAAAGATAGTTTTGTATGGCATTCTTCTTCATCGTTTTTTTTAAATGTCCGTTACTTCCTGATTTTATCTCTTCCCCATGATCTGAACTTTAAACCAATCAGGACTGATTTATGCGGCTCGAGTAGAAAAGCCAGTGACATCACGAGATAAGATCGTACAGATCTTTTTAGGCCAATTTTTCGAATTTAACAGAAGATATGTGAAATTGTGGTTTAGGACGTCATGACCTCGGGAAATATCCCGGCAAGAGCTCCGTTCGAATGGTGAGCTAATAATCATCTTGTTAATATGTACGTTCATATTTAACACAAAGACTGACGTCTCGAACTAATAATACATAAAAATTCTGTCATTCTGGTGAAAGCGAGAAAGGTAAGCAATACTTTGGGAAGGTATTACTTTTGTATTCTGTTAATTCTCATATCTGAGCTAATTATTTTCTATAAAAATCGTTAACGCCCGTGGGCTCGTAGTTACTTTGAACCGGCGACATTTCTCATGTTTTTCGCTAAAGCAGAACGACGCGCGAGGTGAGCGTAAAGAACAACAACAAAAAAAAACAAAAAAACAAAAAAAAAATGGAAGTCACATTTTCTGTGCTTCTTCTTTTCTGTGTTACACTCCCTTGATTCGCTCACACTAAACGACGTGAACGTATCATAAACATCCAATATGGCTTTTTTGCCAATATTTACTTCGTGAAAAAATCCTGAATTAGCCTTGCGCAAATGGAATGCTTTGAATTTCATTGCAAAAAATTATACTAGAGACAAAGCTAACCAGAGAAGAATATAAGGTTAAACTCATTGCTTTATTAGCCTTTAAGGTTTTAGGACACTACATTTTCTTCTTCGATTCATTATGGCTTCTCGGCTCAAAATTTGGGAAGTTAACTGTGTCCCCTGTCACTGTACCAGGATGTAACCCATAGCTTTGATGTGCTTGTGTCCATTATCTGGCGAGTGCGTTGCCTCATTTCCACACGTGTTAGAATCATCAAATAGACCTCCTGTGCCAAAACCAATTCGGGAGTCACAGGAACCACAGTGATTCTGCTGGTTAGCAGTGATGCCGATTCTTGCTTTGGAATGACGAGGGTTGCTTCCCACTGCATTGAATCCTTCCTTATTGCAGTTGGGCTGCAGGGAGGCCCGGGAACCAATCAGCCACTTCCACGTGTTACGACCCAATGAGGTGGCGCGGTATTTCCCATCAGCGATCAGTGAGAACAGTGAGTTGGCGTGCCTGTTGATGACAATGAACCTGAGCTGATGACCAATCTTCATACCGAGGCAGATCTTGGAGAAGGGTGTGTTCCAGTAGGTCGGTAACTTGGTCTCTTGTGAGTCAAAGCCAGTCTTGCCTCCAGCAAAGTTATAACCATTTCTGTTGCTCCAGAAATGGGAATCGTAATGGAAAGTTCTCTGAAAGACAAGAATTACATCTTTGATTTGCCTGTGTTCAATTCAGTGATATCGAGAGTTTCTTAAAGGAGGCAAGGAATTAACCTGGGTGCCATCAATCTTCATGGCCAGCGTCCATCCTCCATCCCCACATCCAAAGTTTCCCATGTGACAGAAAACAGGAATCTTTTGTGAACCAAACATTAGCGAGTATACTTGGCTTCGTCTCGACCTTATGTAAAAAGAGGAAGTCAAAAAAATTGAGTCAGCCTGAAAAACCTAGGGTCCTCATATCTACCGCAATAGAATGTGTATACGCATCAAGTTAGTGATTTGGAATCTTGCAATTAAAACAGATTGCTCTACACTTACTTTCCCGTGTCGAACTGTTCCTTGCAAGAGGAGAAGTGACCGGCTGTGAGAAAAATAAGACCGCCATTTTAAGATCTGAGCGTGTTGAGAATACTTGAAATTTGAAAACATTAAATACCATATCCCAATATCATCGAAAATGTACCTGAAGACTTTCGAGGCAAAGCGTCCTTAACCAGTGCAATAAGATTGTCCACTTTCGTTTCAAGCGTCTTAATGGCGGAACATGAATGTTGTCTGGCGTCGCTTAAAACAGGGAACACCGCAAGGATATTTGCGATGAAATGAACTGCAAATAGCAAGCGCATTTTGAGAATTGATTGACTTTGGAAAATATTTTCTGTGCTGCTCAACCTGTGAATAACTGATTATGTTGATTTTGCTTCGTAATTGTAAGTTATCATCGTCAAACACAACTCGAATTTTCTTGCTCGCACTCAGCGACATCCAATAGACAAGTTCCAAGTTGAAGATTACTTTTAACTTAATTCACTGTGCTTTTAAATGGACTTTGAAAATCTGCTCACAATATAGCTGTCTATCTGATGAAAAATCGTTGAACGGCCGATTTGTGAGCGGTGATTAATAATAAATTCAAACTAATTTTCTGTTTATCTTAACGAATTGACTACATGATTTTTGCATGCATGCATGCCCACATATTCAACGAAGACACTGATTGTTTTGTCTTTGGTCCATATATTTTGATATAAATGAGTAAAACGGTAAAGACAGTGATGGGCTTATCGAGGGCTGTGCTTTTGGCAACCGGAATGTTACATTCACTAGTTTCGCATTTTCCCGGTCAATGAATAAAGTGAGATATTGCCAGTTAACAGAGTCGTATAAAGACATAAAGTGGCTAGGTTTCCAGGGATACTGGGGTTTTGCGTCGGTGGGATATTACACGATAGTTTGGTTCTTTCGGCTGAGTTGATAATCTAATTTGGCAACTGTAAACATCATCTAAAGTTAATATTTCGATTGTTAGCCCTTGTTCAGAGCGAAAGCTCGAAAGCTCTGATCAAGGGCTACGCTCGAACATTTTCAACTCAGTAAACAAAACCAAATTATCTCGTATAAATTAAAGCTTTACACATAAAGTCAACAAGATATCAGATCTCGCTATGTCGCCATTGTGCCTTGGTTCAACACAAAACATTTGTTGGGCTGATACAGAATTAAAACGTAAAACTGAAACCTTTATTCCGGGACTAACTTGAGGAACAGCTTCAACCCTTAACTCTTCATAAACATAATTTTTACTGACTGAAGGCCTGGAACTAGCTAAGCATGACTCGTGCTCTAACGAAGGGTTAACGCTTCCCCTTTACGGTGGCCAATTTACGTTTTCAACTCAGTCGTTAACACTAAATTACCTGCTATACTCTCCTACAGACACAGCACTACAGTTTCTTTAGAAACTTACCCCCTTTAAGAATTTGCAGGTTGATCAACACTTTAATCAAGATTACTCCATTGTAATTTAATTATTTCAAATATGTTTATTTTACAGTTAAATATGGTTCAATCAACAAGAATAAAATTGTTATACACGTATAAATACTGATGAATCATATTGTGAAAACTGGAACACTGCATCAAAACCTTCCTCATCATCATTATTTCGATTTAAATTGCTGTTAAATCAAATAAATGTTGCAAAAGAGAGCTTAAACGGTTCAATTATTTCAAAGCCATTTAACTTACAAAATCTATTTTCATAGGTGGCGGTTGATTGACAATTATTGTTCACTCACTGCAGTATAAAAACGTACTAGCTCAATTACAAGTGTTCTCTTGTACCAAACACATCATGGAATATTAGCCAGAATTCTTGGTATATGCTATTGTGCTTCTGCTAACAAGCAATAAGTTAGCTTAAAAGATTCTTTAGTCTTAACCAAACTGTTCCTGTCGATAAAGGCTGGCAAGAATCACTGACTTCCACTTTATTAACCTCCTGAGATTTCCATGCATATAATTTAATGCATAACCTTGACAACCCTGGGTAAACTTTGATGGACTGAGGAAGCTTCCAGTTTGTCAAAAACTCTGCTTCACTAAAACTTCTTTCCAAAAGAATTGTACTGGAAAAAATTTACATCCAGTGTAGCCATTATAAAATTGTACAGTCAAGCTGGACTTTGATCTGCTCTAGATTTTAGTGAAGGTGGATTTTCTGAAAATAGGTAAATTATGGAGAAGGACCCAAGAGGAACTTAATCACTCTTCATCACTGGAATGTGAAAGCAAATTCAACTCATCCATGTTAACATGTCCTGGAGCCTGTAAAGACATAAAATGAAAAAGACACTTAAGGTACATTTACAAAAATGTTTCACCTTACACAGATTCTTGATTCTCCTTTCTGGAAATGATAAACTAAACCATACCCAGAGAGACAGATTAATTTGAGATGGTAACAGCTTGCATGCTTAATCTCCACAATAATAAATCATTTATACCATAAACACTCTGAAATAATTCAGGTGTAAGTGTTTTCTACTATTTAAAGTCCCACAAAACAGCCACAACTGGTTATGTTTTCTTTACCTATTACAGACACTCTCTAGGAGGAAAGTTCCTCTAAACTCACAGACAAACTCTGGGATTCCACATTCAGCCAACTCTATTTTAAGACACTAATGCTGTGCCAGTACTCTAACTTTCAAAGTGAGCTCAAAATGCTTTGAAAAATATTTCACAGCTTCTTCCCTTCTCTGAATCAGAGGATAGTCAATCACAGGTTACAGGCACCTCTCAACCAATCATTAATTCAAGACAGCACTAATTTAAAACAGCTTCTTGTGAAAACACCACACAAGTGACAAGGAATGAAGGATTCCATGTTGAAATGCTCTAAAGACACCTTGCAGAAAAATGTTCAGGCTAAGATGAAACATTATGGCCACACCTCAACCAACTTTGAAAGGCTAGCCCAGGACAGGACAGGGTGGAGAAGGGAGATCATTGATGGTCTTTGCTCCAGGAGGAGCTATGGACATAACCATTTAACATTTTGAAACCCATTAAAAACTTAAGTTTGGAAATGAATTACCTTTCCAAAGTAGCGCACTTTCTTTAGCTTTCGTCGACGGCAACATCTGCACAGCACAACCAGGAATGCAATGAGCAGTGCTGCACAGGCTCCTGCACCAATTGGGGTGAGCACATTAACATAGAAAAATTGCACACTCTGTAAAGAAATTATTGAAAATGATTAGTCAATTTAAGAAGCTACTTAAGAAATTATGTCAAGCTAGCTTAAGAGGAAAAAGAATACAACAACTCCTATTAATATTGGCTAAGGTAATTAATTATTCAATTACAATAAATACTGAATATTACATAGAAATTATCACTGAAAATACCTTTTCATCATCCAAAGGAGATGGCACTGAAAAAGAAAATAACATAAACATTTTATCAATGATTAAGAAAAAAACAAATTAGAGGGAATGAAGTAATAAGCAACATTAAAAAAGGCAGATGACAACTGTATTGAAACGTCACCACTGAGTCTGTGCCAAAATATAATTGCAGAAACATAGTACATGCACTCTTGTTAATGCAACTAACTCATGTTAAAGTTAAAGTGATCAAATTAGTTCTATAAAGGACTGACTAAAATACTGAACAAACTATCAACATTTTATTACCACAATTGACATTACTGTACATTAAATAAAGGGGGTAAGTTTCTAAAGAAACTGTGGTGCTGTGTCAATGGGAGAGTATAGCAGGTAATTTAGTGTTATATAGCTGACATTTCGAGTGTTAGCCCTTCATCTTGAAATGTTGAAACTTCAGCTTTTTTTTCTCTTTACATTTTCATTTATGTTTTCAACTCAGTTGTTAACACTAAATTACCTGCTATTAATGTACATTGATAAGCTATTTACAAACAACTAAGTTCATTATTTCAACTGCTCTTGTTACTGTGAATATTACCATTACAAATATTATAAATACTATTGTTATTGTTTTCATTTCTATTATTTATTATCATCTCCACCATTACAATCATTCTTACAAGTTATATCTGTTTGAATTTCTTCCCTTTTAATTGGTTTAGTTTAAATGTATTTGGACAGCTAACATTGCTTAAAAAAATTAATTCATACCAATTACATGGACATGCTGTTGTGGTAGCAACCAAAAAACTTTGGCTGCATATTTAGTGAATCAGACTTCTTGTGAATTGCTACAATCCTTCTGTTAGGGCTAACATTTCAGTAGCAATATGCACAGTTTTTCACTCAAGGGTGGAAATGTAACATATATATTCCTGCATGCAGTGCTTATTTGAAATGAATTCAACTTTTATACCTTGTTAGTGTTTGTGTGGTTATCACAACTTAAGTAAACCTCCGAGAGACCAAAGGCTAAAAACGTCTCCAAAACCACATTTTGCTATCTTCCTACTCCTCCACTTGACTATTTTTTACTGATATTGACACTTATACCATTGATATCTGCATTCTGTAGAAAATGCAGTGCAACTCAATATCACAACGAAAATTGTTTGCTTCTACTGTAGATTTCCATTGTAAATGTACTGCATAAACCCGCACTTAAATGTAAAATGAGTTGCAGGTGTCTGCAAAGCTGTCATACAAATTAACATAACTTTTAACCATCATATTTGACAGTCGTTATTTTAGGTAATTCTCCTGTTGTCGTCAATTTTGAAAGATCTGGTGTTCTTGAAACGTTTTCTCATTTAACAACCTCTGAATTAAAAAAAGGAAATTAAAAACTTACACGAATGCTGTTGATCATCTTTCGAAGAAGTTGTTCTTTGCAAGGATTCTTGTGTTGTCGTAGTAGTCTGGACTGTTTTCACTGTTTCCTTGGTTGTGGTGGTCTGAGTTGTGCTTTCTTTTGTGGTAGTTTCCTTAGCGCTTGGAGGAGACGAGGCTTCCTGAGTGGTGATAGATGCTGTCGATCTCTCGGTCGTTGTCTCCTCGGCTGTAGTACTTGGAGTAGTCGATTTTTCGGTAGTTGTCTCTTTCGCTGTAGTGCTTGGAGTAGTTGATTTTTCGGTAGTTGTCTCCTTCGCTGTGGTACTTGGAGTAGTTGATTTTTCGGTAGTTGTCTCTTCCGCTTTAGTTACCGTAGTTGTCGATTGCTGAGTTGCTGTACTCGATATTTCGTTGCCTTCTTGTGCCTTAGTTGTCGGAGATTCCGTTGCGTTTGAGATTGCACCCTCCAAATTTGTTGTAGTTGGTGCAGCAACGGTAGCATTAGCGGAAGCGTTAACGGAGATCGAGCTTGAAGTTGTGGTGACATTCCCTTCTGTGGCGTTTTGCGAAGAGGTGCCATTAACTAGCGATCCATTTGTTAAAGTCCCATTTGGAGTTTGAATCGATGGCGTCGCTGTAGTGGCGTTAATCGAGGATGTTATATTTTCGATAGTGCGATTTCCAGAATTAATTGTGTTGTTTGATGTGATGGAAGATTTTGTTGCATTAGAAACCAGATCAGCGATAAAGGAACTATTTATGACACTTCCATTTCTGCAAACAAGCGATAAATTACCAGCTTTAGCAATCTCACAGTGTTTTGTGAGATTTAACGCTGTCCCGTTGCATGGTAAGAGACGCTGAGTTCTATTTGACTCGCATACATTTGTCAAATTAACTTGGACATAGACCACAGTTCCGTTGCCCTGCAAAGTAGAATTCTGCGTCGTGCAGTTGGAAATTGTGGCATTACACGTAGTCATCGAGTTAGCAGCTGTTGAATTCTGCAGCGAAGAATTATTATTTCTAGATGTCGTGTTCACAGATGAAAAATTCCCTGTAATATTGGTTCCATTCAAAGGAACAGCGTTCGTGTGCGAAGTCCACAGAGAAATCAGAACTGTAATTGCCGCTGAAATGGCCAACACGTAGTGTCCGTAGTTCTTGTACATATTTTCGTTGAAAATATAAAAATGTTTCACCACAAAATGGCACTTAACAATACCTCACAAGTTCCTCGAGTGACTGAGATTCTTTACAATATCTCCCGAATCGTTTACAAGACGATAAAGAACTTTGAACCGGGTAAATTATCTTTAACAGCCCGATAACCTACCGTGTAATGCAGTAGAGACTCGGAATGTATGACGTCACATTATTGCCAGTTCCCTCAATGGCTTTTGTCCGATATTGACACAATTAATAATTCATACTCGAAAGTAATTAAAGCTGCGAATATAGGCTAAGTACTCTATTTGTGTAGTAAAAAGATGTCTGAGCAGCGTAGGCTTTTCTTTCCTTCTTCTCCTTCAACTGCTTCCTTTTTTTTTTTTTACATGGGTACTATCCACAGAAGGCAATTTTTAAGATGAAAAAGATTGAGACACTTTTCAATAGTATGACTACCGGACAAAATGAAATTTTAGTACAGTTTTGACAATTAAACATCACATGAATGCATGAATGTCCCTTCTGCTTAATAATTTCACTTTGCTTTCATGAATTTGGAATTTTTCATTTTGATATGTTATCATTCAAAAAGAAATTCTAACTATTTTTTTGTTTTTGGAGACAAAGAAAAAAAATAAAGAAAAAAAAAGAAAAGAACAATTTTTTGTGTTGACAAATGTATGGCAAAATTTTAAATTTTTATCTTAAGACCAAGTTTTTGTTCCAGTAGCAGATAAAATCACTTAAGTGGTAACTTTCATCTTCTCAATTAACAAAAACTTTTAACTGTTAAAACTCAATAAAACTCAACTAAGTTAAAACTCAGCAAAGCATGGGACATGACTCTAAGGAGTCCTGGGGTGTCACAGCTTCTGTCACTTGCATGCGACTGATTTGCTAAGAAGGAGTTCTCTCAAATAAAGCTCTACACTCATCCTCCAGCACTCCACAGAACACCTCATAATGATGGTTAAGTCCAGTTTGAGTGTGAATCTTATATCTGCTGCCTAGAGCACCAGTTTTATTGTCACTACAACCATAGAAAACCCGTCTGATTCTTGAGTGCACCAATGCCATTGCACACCTTGGAAAGGAATAGACAAATAAGATTCTAACAAACTGTGGGTCATGTAACAAAATAGAGACAGAAACATTTAAGTTTTACCTGTTCAATTCACGCCCAAGATCTTTTATCTGTCTACCTTATAATTCTTGTAAAGTTAAGTGAGATGATTGGGCATTGAATCAACTAATTTAATTTATATTCTTCTTCATTCTCATCACTTGTCTGCTTTATATTATTTGACATTGTAGGGAGAAACTGTGTCTTGGTCACTCATGGAAGTCAGGGTGAAATAACTCACAATTTTTAGGCAAATAAATTTTCCCAAAGTTCACAAGAGGGTTGTGAAATATGGAGTGCATAGGTACATTTACACCTGAAAGAGGTTGCTTTGTACAATTTTTTTTCTCTTTTATATATATATATATATATATATATATACATATATATTTATAAGTGAAAGAATCAAAGAGGACGCATAGATTCTCTGTTACTCAGAGTTTCGTGCCTAAGCGCTTGTCAGACAGAACGGTCTGCTTTGAGTTCTCTCTTAGGATTTGCATGTCTTTATTTAAGTTGAATATCTCTAAAGAATGTCAGATACTTACATAGCACAAGGTTCCCTTGTAACATAAAGATCATATCCAGTACATAGATAAGGCAATGACTTGCATTTGTTGTCAGCATTTTTCAGCGAGTTGCACAGCTCACCATAATGAGTAAATCTCTCACCCACTGAACCTTTTTCCATTGGGCTGCAGTCTTTAGAATCATTTTTAGAACAAAAGCAGCAAGTTCTTTGCTGTAATTGTGATCCTTTTTCTTCCAATTTCCATGTTTCATTTACCTCTTGGCAGTCAAGTTTCCAAGCACCTGATGACTGACTGTGTGCCACTAGATCCAGGCAAACCATGACAGCATGTTGGAGTGGGTGTCCTGCACATCTTAAGTCATGACACACAGCTATGGGCTGGTTCTTCTGTGGATCAACAATCACAGCTCCAATAGGAAACTGTAAATAAAAGGTTCAGAGATTTTTGTTAGCTTGTTTGTATGAGGATAATAAAAAAGAAAGTTTACACAATGAAATTCTGATACTAGCCACTATACAGGATTCCTGAGAAACTCACAAAACCCATGAGCACTAAAAGTACTTCCAGAATGACTAGATAAAAAAGGTGATGTGATCAGGAGCCAATATCTAAAATTTACATTAGTCATGTCTCTCCTAGTCCCAATACTATGATGACAAAGAAGAGGCTATCTGCAAAATCAAAGCAGCCACTCCAACACAACTTCTGGATTAACATCTCAAAGTTGTTGAATGTCTGACTAATTTATTGAACAAGGGCAAACAAGTAAGCAAGAGAGAGCTGGTTTAGAGGCATTGACTGAACAATAATTTGATTAAGTCATTAATTGAAGGAACATCCTGGGACTGGAGCTGGAAGATATCTGAACAAGGAACTGAGTTTTAGATGGATAAATAAACAAACACTTTGATCCTCAGCTGAGATACTAATGTCTTGATCCTCACCTGAGATAATGATGTATCGCTGGTAATGAAAATGACTCATGTTCTCTTTTAATCTTACCTTTCTGGATGTCATATTCTGTCCTTCCACTATTGCCATTCTCATGAACTTTTCAATCAATGACAATTCATCTTTGTCAAATAATTCCCCTCTTAATACTCTTGAAACACTAAATAACATTTTCAAAGTAAATGAAGAAGATCAACACTAAATGCAGTTTACATAGGGATATATTTTACCAAGCCACAGCTGTGCACTGAATTATAGGATCTTATTAACAGCATCTAAGGTGCCCAGAAATTCACTGCTTTTATATCAAACCATAAATAGAAGACAAATGCATTGGGTCTCTAAAAGGGCACAGTAATTGCCCATCTAAAATCTTAATTGTTTCTCTAAGCAATAAAGGACACTTGGTCTTGGTTTACCAGCAAAACAACTCTCACAGGAAATTTAACCTTTTACACCCTAACATTAGCATGCATATTCTCTATACTGTTCTTTATACATTCCTGAGGTGCTGACAAGGAGAACTTGTTTAACAATCAAGAGCTTCCTCAGTTGGTGATATTTCTTTTATTCTTGTGACCTTGATATTTGATTCAGGGGTGATATTGTCAGAAGGAATAATATGCTAGTCATTTTTAGTGGTCAAAGTGTTACTTAACACATACAAAGTTTACACGCTTGCATGATCTCAAATCATATGTAACTATAAAAACCAGACAAAAAACTCAGAAGTTTAATAATGTACTATTCTAAAATACAGAAAAAATTTGCCACAAAATATTCTTATATTTTTATCTGATGAATAAGAAATAGAATAGGGGTTTCTAAAATATAGGCCATTCCATGATTTTAAATAACCAAACCCTGGTGAAAAACCTCACAGGATCTTTGAGGATCTTCAAGGATTGACAAAGACCTGCCAAAGATCCTTAAGGACAAGGATCTTTAAAAGATCTTTAAAGGATCTGTAAAAGATCCTCAAAGATCTTTGTAAGCAAAAACGTTTGTTAAGATCCTCAAGGATTTGATAAAGATCCTCAAAGGATATTACAAAGATCCTCATAAGGATCCTCTCAAAGTTCTTTTCAAGGATCCTTCAAGATCCTCAAGGATTTAGCAAGGATCTTTCAAAGACCCTCAAAAGATCCTTTCAAGGATCCTTTCAAGATCTTTGTAAGGATCCTTAAGGATTTAATCAGGATCTTGCAAGGATCCTAGTCAAGATCCTTGCAGGATCTTTTTGAGGATCTTTCAAGATCCTCAAGGATTTAATGAGGATCTTTTAAAGACCTTCCAAAGATCCTTTCAAGGATCCTATTAAGATCTTTGCAAGGATCCTTAAGGATTTGATCAGGATCTTACAAGGATCCTACTCAAGATCTTTGCAAGATCTTTTCAAGGATCCTTCAAGATCCTCAAGGATTTAATGAGGATCTTTTAAAGACCTACAAAAGATCCTTTCAAGGATCCTGTAAAGATCTTTGCCAGGATCCTTAGGAATTTGATCAGGATCTTACAAGGATCCTTAAGTCAAGATCTTTGCAGGATCTTTTCAAGGATCCTTCAGGATCCTCAAGGATTTAATGAGGATCTTTTAAAGATCTTCAAAAGAACCTTTTAGGGATCCTGCTAAAATCATCATCTTTGCTAAGATCCTTAAGAATTTGATTAGGAGTTACAAGGATCCTAGTCAAGATCTTTGCATGATCTGTTCTACAATCCTTTAAGATCCTCAAGGAATTGAAAAGGATCTTCCAAATATCTTTAAAAGATTCATTTCATGATTTTGTACAGCTCTTTGTAAGGATCCTTTTTGAATTTGATGTGGATCTCAAAGGCAACTTTGTCAAGATCTCTACCACATCTCTGCATTATGACTTAGGTTCCTTTGAAATCCTCAAGTAATTTCAAACATAACAAAATTGTAAATTGAGGGCTCACTGTTTTATAATTCAAACACAACAAGGAATTTTCGCAGAAAATTATTGTGCAATGAGTGTAATGAAGGTTACCGCATAGCAACGCCATTCTCGAGGCTTTCGGGAAACTTTGTGACTACTTACATGAATACAAATAGGGTTTTGCATTATGGGATAGGAATTTATACGCGCTGAGATTTTTAACGGTCGCATAAAAACATAAGAAGCTCGTTTTTACGGCAAATATCATCGACAATGGTCGGAACTAAAGGGAAAATGTACACAGAAATAAAGGTAAAGGAAAGGCGTTTTCTGGAGTTCAGAAACAAGCGAAAAGAGAGACAGAAACAACCGAAATCGTCAATCAAACAAAGAATTCATTGGTACTTCTGGAAAGAAAATGAAGATGCCATCCTCGCCTAATGATTCTTACTCTGAGCTCTTGGAGAGTGAGGATGCAAATGATGTGTTACAGGGACAAGGATACAGGCTTATCGATCTAGAGAGATTCTCCTCGACGCTCACTGAAGGACATGTTTCTGAAGAAGGTGTGAATTTACTTGGTTCTGTGTAACCAACTTAAAAAGCTCTTTTAGAGGTTGTCATATGAATTCCCGAAAACACTTATTTTGTACCTCAGGATGTATTAGTTCAATTAATCTGAAGTTTTCAGGGCTGTATCCTCTTACTGAGTTGAGTTGGATAAGCTGACAGTTTCTCTATAAGCTGAATTTTAAGTAAGATGTTGTGGAATAACTCACCTAATAATCTCGGTGAACTTTGAACGGGCATTGTGCCCATAATATAAACGACTCAAAAAGTTCCTCAGCTCATCCAAAAGAACGACCCTAGTACTTTGTTTTGACACTAAAAACACTTGATTTCATGCAATCTTTGTGCAGTTATCTTTTCTTAAGTTTACCTAGGTTTTTCACACCATGTGGTGGACAAATTGATCTGATGTCAAATAACAAATTAGTTTAGGGCAACATATTAGTTATATTCAGTATGTGTGATTCCTAAGCTTTCCTTTGGTATATAGGTTAATATGGTTCAGAAATATAGTCATTGAAGTACTCTTGTTTGCCTTTTTTTCATGTTTACCCCCTCTGTAAGAGTAGTCTGATTCTGGTCATAAGTCTAGTCTTAGACAAGTTTAACACATATATTTAGGTCTTCTTATCTTTGAGCTGGACTGTTGCCAGATTTTTTGGAAAATGAAAATCTTAGTACTAACCTAAAGTCTGAACAGAAATAGTGTAGAAGTAGTCCTACTAGAAGAGGATGGGTAATTCTCGTTTAGCAATAAAAAAAAGTTTTATCTTCATTTTTTTATGTTTGGTTCAATTTTTCTTTTTAACTTAGTATGAGGATTTAAGTATGCTTATTTTATTGTCAAAATTTCGAAGGTTCTATAACATTCTTGCTAAGATCTTCAACGATCTTCCATTTCCTTGCCAGGATCTTCAAGGTTCACTGACATTCTTGTCAAGATCTTTAAGGATCTTCAAATCTCTTGCAAAGATCTTTAATTTGGCTGTCAAAATCTTCAAGGATCTTTCTTTTTTATGCCAAGATCTTCAAAGATCTTTCAATTTATTGCCAAGATCTTTAAGGGTCTTTTATTTTCTTTCCAAGATCTTTAAGGATCTTCAAAATTTTCAAAAAGATCCTTGAAGATCTTGTCAAGAAAATGAGAGATCCTCAAAGATCTTAACAAGAATTTGGAAGATCCTCAAATAATTTTCAAAGATCTTTAAAGGATCTTCAAAGTTCATGTAAAGATCTTCAAGGATCTTGACAGGAAAATGAAAGATCCTTAAAGATCTTGTCAAGAAAGTCAAAGATCCTCAAAGATCTTGGCAAGAAAATCAAAGATCCTTGAAGATCTTGGCAAGAAAATGAAAGATCCTTGAGGATCTTGGCAAGAAAATGAAAGATCCTTGAAGATCTTGGCAAGAAAATGAAAGATCCTTGAAGATCTTGGCAAGAAAATGAAAGATCCTTGAGGATCTTGGCAAGAAAATGAAAGATCCTTGAAGATCTTGGCAAGAAAATGAAAGATCCTTGAAGATCTTGGCAAGAAAATGAAGGATCCTTGAAGATCTTAACAAGAATTTTGAAGATCCTCATGAAGATCCTCAAGAGGATCCTCAAAGGTCCTCATGAAGATCTTGTAAGATCCTTAAAGATCCTTGAAAGATTTTCACCAGGGAATATTAATTAATAACTTACTATTTGTCTTCATGAAAATTGACAGGCCAAAGGAGAGATGCTTGGTTAAACTGCTCTCTAGTCAAAGGTGGATGTTTTGCCACATTAGCCACAAAGGGCTCCCCAAGAAAATTTGCTGCTGTCTTGTTTTGTTGTATAAGTTGAGTAAATGAATTGTCTGCTGCTACCTCATTCCTTACACATAAGATTATTTGTAGAAGTGATTCTGAAATTTGAAAAAAGGTTGATAAGAAAACGTAATTTTCATAATAAAATTTCGAAAAAAAAATTTAAAAGAATTGGTGAAATAGAAGAAATACATATTTAAAAAAAGTCATGCGAAATGAAAAAGATATCGCGTTCCCATACCGGGAGTCGAACCCGGGCCGCCTGGGTGAAAGCCAGGAATCCTAACCGCTAGACCATATGGGAGATCACATACCATATACAAGAAATTCATCATAGAAATCCCTTTTGTGTATGTTAATGTCATTCACACATAGAATGATATGGCCGTTTTTCAAAAAATGGCTCCTTCTATACTTTCTATAAACGTAGGAAACATTTTGAGTCATAAATATCTAATTCAATTTGAAATCTTAATCTACTTATATTACAAAGTGAGTGGGAATTTCACGGCTGCCTCATTAAAGTCATAACTTACCGTCGTTGACTTTGCGGCATCGCACTCGTCTTAAATGTCCTAATTCCTTCAATGGCAATATTTCATTTAAATCTCTGAGACATAAAAATTTTGTCTATTAACGTAACAAAATCAAATAATGGAGGAAAATCGCAAGAAATCGAAAAATCCGCGCGGAAATTTAGCACTCGTATGTTTTTTTTAAATTCGTTTTTTATTTTTACCTTATCAGTTGCGATGTTTGTGTTTTGTCCGTTACATCAGCTGCGTAAACTTGCACTGAAAATTTCCAAATACATGAATTTAGTCAACGAAGCAGATGAGGCAAAGAATCGAGAGCAGTTCCGCTTCATACCTGTTTGAAAATCGCGCGTGTACTCATTTGCCAGAACAGGTCGAGGAAATGTTACTCCTTCTTTCATCTTTGCTTCAATGGATGAGGACAGAAACTGATCAGTGTAAAATCGAAGGTGATATTTTACTGATATTTCACTTTGGAGTTCTTACCAAGTAATCCCTCACTTATATTATTCAATCTGGCTTTCTTTTCCGCAGGTTCCAGAGACAAATCCGACGCCATTATTGTTTTGAAGAGGTGCGCTTGGTTACTAAGCCAAAAGGTCAGAAAGTTGAAAATATGGCGGCTTTCTCAAAATATTTGTTGATCTCTGTGCCCGTGGTGGCCCTGGCGGGTATTGCAGCATTGTGGTGGCAACGGGAAAAGAGAGAGAGGTCTTATACAGAAGTGGGTCGTGTTTCTAGCCTGATCATTTATCCCGTGAAATCTTGCAAAGGAATTCGCGTGGATAATGCAAAGTGCTTCAAAGAAGGAATGGAATATGATAGGTAAGCCTGGCTTAGCTTGTGTCCAAAGTTACGATACAAAGAAAAAAAGCCAAAGAAACGGAACTGCGTGCGCAAAAATCATCTAAATGAGCACTGAAACAGCTCACAAGGACCAGAAAGAAAGAGACATAAGCTCAGAACGAGGTTATTTAGTTTTGGGTTGCGTGTGTTTTATGTCTTCGCGTGATTTTAGTTTGGGTTGCGTGATTTAGGGCACGTATTTCCAGTGTCAAATTTTCTTACGGAACATTTCAGTGGGGAAAAGACTGTATCAATTTGATTCGAATTCAGTGGATTACTATCATGGTTGATCCTGTTTTTCGCCTATTTGCATCGCAATTTTTTCTAAATGAAATCCTTGGGCTACGCACAGGGATGTTTTCAATTAATCCTTCAGTCTGGGGGACCAAAAAATATAGAAGCATCTGTCTGGCATTTGGGACATACTACGTAAACCAGAGACTTAGCTTAAGGGGAACCGAGGTACCCATTATCTACCTTTTTGAGCAAATACATTTTTTCCCCTTATAAGTGAACAACGTACAAATCCCTTAATTCAGGTGAAAATTCGTGACTCCAGAGAATCTGCACAAGATAAATATTCTCCAATGCTCCCAAGCTAGATACTCAATTTGGAAGTCCTTCTCATCACAAATACCAGCCTTCCTTCACCCAAGGCAGAGCATTGGGGGAAGCTATGTTATAAAAGTGCATGATAGTGATTTATGGCTGTGACCCTCCTCCCCCACCTCTCCCCCCCACCACCACCACCTTTTGAAAACTCCTAGTTATGCCACATTACAATGATAATATTTTTGTGAACCACTTTTTCTTGACCATTTACTCTAGCTCTAGGCCCCTATTCTCCCAAGGCTTTGAAGATACATCCTTGCACTCTTGGAAGCAGCTTAAGTAAAGCATCAATTTACAAACTGTAATGGTTTCTTGTCACATGACTGTGACTGCTGCATATGTTGATTTGATTTGATTATTTTTTTTTATAGGCGTTGGATTCTTTTGGATGAGAATGATATTTTTATTTCTCAACGGGTAGATCCAAAGCTGGCTTTGGTTGTTCCCCATTTTGAAGGTGGAAAATATCTTTGTCTTGATGCCCCTGGAATGAAAACCTTGAAGCTGAATATAGACTTACCAGAAAATCAACAGGAGTCCAAAAGGATACGGTGAGTCATCTAGCATGCGCAGTTTTTAGTTTAAGTTGAACATTCCTTTTTACATAGATAATAGGATAGTCTTTGCAGTTAAGTTGTACAGTTTCATTACTAGTTAATACTTAGCAGAAATAAACACTCTTAATCTCAATTTGACTTAGAAACTGTAGTCCAAGAGAAGTGTCAGTTGTAAAATTCTAATTGAGAGTACCAAACATTCTGTATATAAGCAGAAGGAAAACAATTCTTATGAAAGAGAGTCAACAATATTTAATTTGCAAAACATGTTTCCATGACTGGAAAATGGCAAAGAAATTTCAAAAGGTGTTTGCAGACTACAAAATGCTGTCTCTTCTATACCAGTTTAGATTAGAATTTTAATGGTCATGTATACTTCATCTCCTGGATAACCTGCATGTTGCCTCAATCAAAAGCCAGTCTTCCTATCACCTTGACAATTTTCTTGAAATTTACCATGTAAATTAAAGTAAATATGGATATTTAGAGACGAGGTAATTTAAAAATAAAATAGATTTGAAGTTATCCCTATCAAAAAACTACATCTTTGTCCAAGGATGGTGGGACTTTGTTTGTTTTTGGACTGGATACGAAAACAATTAATTTTCTTTTTCGGGAAGAGATTGGCATAGAGCAATCAAGAATTAGAATTGTGGGGGTTAGGTGAGAATAGGGATGTGTTCCAATATTGACTCTATCGGCAGATTCCAGGTTCATAAAGGTTGGCAGATCAGATAAATATACTAACCTGTTAGAAAAGACTCAAATGTGGTGTCTGTGCAGGTAGTATCCAAGCCAATTTTTACATTTCTGTAATTTTTCAGGGTGTATAGGGTTTATGGAGGAGGTCAGTATGTTGGAGATGAAGCTGCTGAATGGTTCTCAAGTTATTTGAAAAGACCTGGATGCAAGTTGTATAAACTCTCTCAGCCTAAGTTAATCTGTGAGGATGAAAAGTGGGGTGATGTTGCTTTGCCAGGAGACAAGGTAATTTTAACATTATGTGTAATGTTACACCCTAAGTTTAAAATCAGGTGGTCTTAAGTCAGAAAACTCTGATTTAATCTTTACAGCCTCAAGCAAACTATTTTCTATTCATTCTTTTAGCATATCCTCCTGTTACTTTTTTTTTTTTTTTTTAAAGTGAAAACCCATGCAGGGGGGGGAAGGAGGGGGAGGGAGATTTTAGCCCTGGCCCAGCTACCGTATTGATATTACTCTTTATTAAGAGGACATGTTACTCTGGCGAGGCTTCTTTTCATCCAAGAGTGTAAATTTGCAAATAATGGTGCCAGTAAACTTTTAGGCACACTTGGGAAATAACTGGGATGGACTGAATTACAGCTGCACTGATTATTCTGTTCATGTGAAAGGGAAATAACAAGACTTCACATCACTTCAAGATACATAAATAACAGTCAGTCAGAGTAAAGTTTATTAGTAGGCTTTCAAGGTCACAGGGCCAAGAAGACTTAAGATGATAATATTCTTTGGGTTTGATGTATATCTATTATAAAATTATGCTTAAGAAGAAGTCAGTTATGGCATTGGATCACTGTCAAAAGGAAAGTAAAAACTTTTACCTCTTTCATAATTCATATCAGCAAATGAATGTCATGCAAACATGGAGGAATTTTAGAGTTGTGAGAAGTTTCAATTGTCAATGTATTCCTCATTTTGTTTTCTCTTCCTTTTTTCCTTAACCAAGGCATCATTTGGAAATTTTTCTCCTTTCATGATTACAACTGAACAATCACTTGTAGCTTTGAATGGAGTACTTCTATCACCAGTTACTATGGAAAGATTCCGTCCAAATGTTGTGGTTGACGGTTTGAAGGCATACGATGAGGTCTGTGTTCCATCTCATATTTCTTGTGAAAGAAATTAATGCTACCACTGTAGCGCCTTGAGCACTTATTAAATCTATAGAGCTTGAGATCCAGAGTGGGTGCCTATTTAAGTTGGGAGCTTATTGGAGGCTGGGTGCTTATAAAAAATTCTCACCATTTTCAGCAAGTGGTAAATTATTTTGCAATGAAACGACGAGTAATAACAAAATTTTAAGATGTACAACAAACTTGTGACGTGTAACCCAGTCTCTCATGCACTTCAGCTTTTTTTTGTTTTTTTTTTTGGGAGGTGGGGGGGAGAGTTGGGGGATAGGGGGATAGGGAGTTTGGCATTTATTTGAGGCTGGGCACCCATAAAATTTCACTACTGAGAGGGTGGGTGCTTATTCAATGTCGGCACTTACCCAAGGTTGGGCTCTTATTTAAATAAATACAGTAAATATATTAAAAGGTGATCCATGTTCTATTTTTCTTTCCACAGGATAAGTGGACAAAAAAGATAATTAAGATAGGGGATGTAGAATTCAGATTTCTGAAGAACTGTGGAAGGTGAGTGGGTGATGTCTCCAAGAAGTAGTCCTGATCCATTGACATCCAGATTTTGCAGTCTGAGAGTTTCCAGTCTTTTAATCAATGGCATAATTTGAAAGCTTAGAGATTTGATTAAAATGTTAAAATGTTTAAAATGATTTTTTTTCCCAGATGTTCATTGACAACTGTAAACCCTGCAACAGGAGAAAAAGAAGGAAATGAACCCTTGGCTACTCTGCAAAGGTAATTTCTTACTTGTTAATAAAGGTATGCTTGTCCTCTACTTTGTTGACTGCTATTTAACAGTTACCCATGGCCAGAGAGTCAGCAAAATTTCTTTTGCTGAGAGAAAATTTTTTATTGTATTTAGAAAAAAGTTTCTTGAGGATGCATCAGAAAAAAAGCTCAGTGAGCTCATCTTAGGAAAATTGATTTTCTATTTTAGTTTTACCGATTGGCTTCTTGTAAAAGCCAATTTCATATTGGGAAAATTGTCAAAAGCCATTGGCCACAGCTTGATAGCATGACTATGAAAAGTAGATAGCAGTTCTGGGTACAAGTTGACAAAGGGGGTAAGTTTCTAAAGAAACTGTGGGAGAGTATAACAATTAGTTTGGTATTATGAACCAAATTGATAACTTAAATTGGCCACTGTAAAAAGTATCCAAGCTAATGTTTTGAGTGTTAAGCCCTTCATCAGAGCAAAGGATGAAGGAGGAAGGGCTAATGCTCAAAATGTGGCCAATTTATGTTTACCTGCTTGATAATATCAAATTACATTGAAACAAGTTAAATAACAAATTATGAGGGGATCATGGCAAGTAACTGCTTTAATCAATGTGTCTTTTCACAGGATAAGGCTCCCTGAGGACAGAGATCCCAGGCAGGGACAAGCTCCTCTTTTTGGAGTGCAGTTTGCCCTTGATGGAGATAGGATAGGGGTTGTAAGGATAGGAGATAAAGTGATGGTCTCTGCATGACTGGAAAATTAAGTAGTGTTGGCAGCTCAGCATGCCTTGAACTAATTAAAAAAGTAGTTTGTGGTAATATAATGCTGGACCATATATTTCATGCATACTATTTTTTTTTAGTAGATTCTTCCTCAGGGAACACTGAGAGCTCACTAGAAAGTTGCCTAATTCTCCATGTGTAGCTATGTAGGTCAGCTGATAGTAGAACCCCACTATAATTATGATTTTCAGTTGGGTGAGGTGGGGTAATAATCTGCTGACAAGGTTTTAACCTTAAAATAATTGTATTGTCATGGGGAAGTTTTTATTGTTTTTATTTATTGTTCATCAAACTTGAAATCTTGCCAAAAGAGATCAAAAAACATGTTACCACTGGAAACAGAGCCAGTTACGTGAGTTTGCTCACATCAAAACATACTGGTTGCCAAAATTTCACTGCACCTCACTCAACTAAGATTATCATAGGGTAATTTTAATTAGTATTATCAACTTAGTTACAAATGTAAATTGGCTACTGCAAAGAGTTTAAAAGCTGACATTTTGAGCGTTAGCCCTCACTCTCTACTAGCCAATTAACTTGAGAGCTCTGTGAAGAAATAACTTATACTGTATTTACTTTATCATTGGTACGGGTTGGGAGTATCAACTGACAGCAGATTCAGAGAAAACATTGACCTTAGGATGATTGTCTCTGTTGAAGGAAAAAGACAGCTGAAATTTCTGCAACTTCTAAAAACACACATGGTATTAAATCCTCAATCATAACCATTACAATTTTCTCAAATGTGATTGGTGCATTAGCTGACTTATTTTTTTAATTAATTTTTTTGGGGGGCGGGGGGAGGGAAGGGATTTTAAAGGTTAAGATTAATTGGTAACAGTACTTTGTGCCATCCAATTCTGTCTGTAATCATATTGGAAATTATCAAATTATACTCTCGCCCTGTGGTCATCTATTTTGTTAAACATTTTTATGATTACTTTCTGAATTGGAGTCCACTCAGTCCTACAAAAGGACTGAGTAGAGTTTACCATTATTAATTTTACTAGGTCCCATGCAGTTTCCTATACATACATACTGATAGTGTATGCAAAACACTTTTAAAAATCAATTCAATTATAATCACAGATTTATTTGATTTACAAATTAAATAATTTTATGGCTAGTCTAAGAGTTTTTGGATCAATTACATGATAATGTAGATTATTATACGTGGAAAGTTTCAATTAGTAGTAAATAATAGATCATTAATAATAATAATAAAGCTGTTCTTCAGCAATATGTATTCAAATTGCCATTTTTGGTCTTTTTCCTCTTATAGTTAGCCCTTGTTATTGGGAAAATAGTTTGTCCTTTTACATCAAACAGTGGTTTGTGACAGGAATACCAGTTTTGTTACTCATGCACACTCATCTCCCCTCATTTTTCACCTTCACCCTCCACCTTTCAACACCCACCATCACCTGTAATTAGTCTCCTCTGACGCATTTCACTTCACACACACCCTCCCTCCATCCCCCTGGCTCAATTTCTGCCGTTATATCGGATTCAATCTTCGAACCTCTCTCGTTAGTTCGAGGGAGATCAACTCTGCTGACCGCGCCCGTTGCAGTGCCTTTTGGGTCTGGGGTAGGGTAAGTGTTCGGTTACCAAGTCAGTCGAAGGATTCTAAAGATGGTGGCGCAGATTTCGTACTCAAAATATCTGCTGATCGCTTTACCTGCTGTCGCTTTGGTGGGTTTTGCTGCGCTATGGTGGCAGAGAAAGGAGAAAAAACGGTCCTATCATGAAGTGGGGCGGGTTTCTAGCCTGATCATTTATCCCGTGAAATCTTGCAAAGGAATTCCTGTGGATGATGTTAAGTGTTACAAAATAGGAATGGAATATGACAGGTTAGACAGGAGAGATTTCACCATGAACCAGGGAACAAAAATGCTCTGACATTGCTGTGAAAAGGCTCCTTTCAGTCAGTAAGATCGTGAGAATAAAGGAAATAACAGCCATATATCAAAGATGCTAATGGAACAACAATATCATTGGAAATGTATAGAGAACAATGTGGAGACTATATATTCATTCAGATTTTAGAATGTAAAACTTTTAAACTTTGTTAAATAATGAATCACATTGTTCTTCCCATGACTTTGACAGGCGTTGGATTCTAGTGGATGCCAATGATACCTTTGTGTCCCAGCGTAAAGATCCAAAGCTAGCACTGATTGTTCCTCGGTTTGAGGATGGAAAATATCTTTGTCTTGATGCTCCAGGAATGGAAACTTTGAAACTGGACATAGGATTACATGTAGCTGCAGATGAACAAGAATACAAGAGGATAAAGTAAAACATGTTCATTGTGTACAGGTTATCGTTAGCAAATGTTATAGGTATATGATGTATACAAGCAAGATGTGTTGCTTTGGAGCATGTCCTTCTAGGGTGGCCCTGGGACAAGCTCTCTCTTTCCCCCCCCCCCCCCCACCCCAGAAAAATTTGAAACTTCAAACTCTCTGATACATGATTTCCAGCATACTATGACCGATTTTAGTGCTTTATTTTAATTCTTTTCTGTCACTGATCACAATTTTCAAAGTATAACACAAAATAGTCTGACAGATGACAGTTTTCCACTGCCTACACATTTCTAATTACAACCTGTATTTCAGCTCATGCAATTATGCAATTTATTTAAGGAAATAATTTCTGTGCACTGTACACAAACCTGGTGGTCTATTCTTGGTTTTCTTTAGGTTTCAAGTTTTATTTAATATGTATTTTTTTTTTATTATGGTGAGCAGTGAAAATTTAGCAGGTTTCAAGTTTGTGGGATTTTGTAGATTATCCTCTATATGCAAAATATGGTAAAAAAGCTAGTTAAATGTTATTTCAATTTCTTTTTATTTACATTTGCATTTAACTCTGATTTGTTTTTTTTTTTTGTTTTAACTAATCCAGGGTTTGGAGGGTTTATGGAGAAGGTCTCTATTGTGGAGATGAAGCAGCAGAGTGGGTATCTACTTTTTTAAATAAACCTGGATATAAGATGTATAAACTTTCCAAACCAAGAGTGATATGTGAAGATGACAAGTGGGGTGATGTTGCTCTTCCAGGTGACAAGGTAAATATAACATAACAAAAGGGATCAGATGTGTATAGAACAGTCTTGTTGGCTGCGTGTGGAAGATGCAGTAGCCTACAAGTAAAAACACCCTCCCCCCCACAAAGGTAAAATGGAGGCGAGGGAGCCCCTGTGCCACTTTTGGGGAGGGTGTGGCTACACCTAGGCTAAAGACGCAGTGTTCTACTTGTCAGTGCACTGAATTCTGAGTCAAGAGGTCTGGGTCCAAGACCTGGTTAGGTGAATGTGTGATGTTCTTGGGCAAAAGTCTCTCTCTCTCCACCCAGGAGTATAAATGGGTCCTGGCAAATTATCAGGGAAGTCTGATGAAATGTAGGGGCTAACCTTGCAATGGATTTGCACCCCATCCAGGGGAGGGCCAAAGGGCTTGTGTACAGACTTTCCTTTTACCTTTTGTTGGCCATGTTGGACCACATAATGGATGCTCTCAAAGTCCAGAGCCATCTGACATTTTTGATTAAGGAAGAAAAATGGCAAGGCTAAGAATGGAAATGATTGCAATGCTACATAAAGATGTAACTAAAGTATATTTATTTATTTCTATTCTGTTCCTGAATCATAATCGTTTAGTGTCCCAAGGATGTTGCAGGATCATTAGTAAAAGCTGTTTAACTCTTAAGAGTAAGACTTACCTCATTTATTTTTCTTCTTTACATCTTATATATCTTGTTTGTTGTTCAATCCAGGCAGCATTTGGAGATTTTGCTCCATACTTGATTGCAACTGAGGCCTCATTAGAAGCTGTGAATACTGAACTTTCATCTCCTGTGACGATGGAAAGATTCCGTCCCAATGTTGTGGTTGAGGGTATGAAGGCATTTGATGAGGTCAGTGTGTCAATCCATTCTGTGATATCGCATAAAAATTGATTAGACTTTCATTATGGTCATACTTTTTCCCTTTTTTACAGGACAAGTGGGCAGCTAAGATAATAAAAGTTGGAGATGTTGAATTTAGATTCCTAAAACGATGTGGAAGGTTAGTCAGTCATAAAATACATTGAAAAATAGCATCAAAAGTGTCAGTGGCTATCTTGAAAGTTAGTTTTGGTCAGAGTAGGGTTTTAATAAAAGTTGATTATCAGTAGTCTATACTGCTGCCTGTAAGACTTGTGAGGAGGATCTCGTGTTTGGGTTTTGCTTTACAGCCCTTTTCTAGGCACAGCTGCCTAGTGCGCCATTGGCAGCATCATATGGAAAAGGTGTTTGAAACCCATGTCAAGGGTAGAAAACACAAGAATTGGGAGAGAAACTTTAATCCAGCTAACAATGATGTGAATCAGCAAGAAACGCAGGCTACATGTGAAGCTAGAACTGGAATTTTATTTGGGTCCATCACAGTTTATCAATCCATACCTTTTTCTCTCTATGAAATCTCCCTTTTTACCAGTTATGCCCCTGGGCCATGAATATTACAAAGACGAACCTCTTACAAGCTGACTTAAACATTCAAGAATCTACATGCACTTCCTGGCTTATATTGTATAAACTAACATTTTATTTAACAGTTGCCTTGTAATGTTGGTTGCATAAAACTCAATTGCAGTTTGTGTGAATGTTGGCTAAAAATTTTGCATAGCTTATTTGTCATTTTTCAATATAAAGTTACCCAGTATTTCTGATTTCCAGTTTCTGAATTGTTTACAAAGGTGTCAGTTAACAACAGTGAATCCTGACACAGGCGAAAAAGAAGGAGATGAACCTTTGGCAACTTTAAGAAGGTAATTGTTTCTCTATCCCATCACCAACAATTTTTTGACACAGGTTAACAAAGATTAGAGTCAGCAGAATTTCAAATTGACAGTTTACCTTGCAAGGGTTTAGCCCTTATTCTACAATACAGAAATGAATGCATACCATACTCCACTGGCGGTTCATGTAAGCACTGAAATCCAACTGAGGATAAAAATGATTTTCATATTAAATTGATTGACCAAATTGCAAAATTTCACTTTGTAGCGTCATTTGGACTGTGCTCTTTTCAACAATATGGCTTTTAACCACAATCTGGCAGGAACTGATGAAAAGGCATCAGAGAATTGGATACTTTCCAGCTACTTATTGAGAATTTTCTGGCTAATTTTTAAGATTGGAGAGCTTTTTTTGTTAATTTTGAGACATGGAGAAAAATTAGTATGCTGCTACATTTATCAAACTTATTTTCCCTCCCAAGAGTAAACAAGACATAACTTCTCCCTCCACATTTAATACATAATCAAAGGAACAATGTCAGCACAAAATCTGCACACCTACCCCTCCCCTTACCCAACATTAACCTTAACTTAGGCCTGGGGATGGGTTATTGGGGAGTTGTTCAGATACAGGCATTGATCCATATCATACAGACATTGATCCATAACATTCACATAACTGATAAGAAGACAGTAGGTATCGACTAAGGGACTATATTTTATCCAACACCAAATTCTCAGTGCTAAAATTATAAGGAATGTATGTCAGACGGTAAGGAGAATTACTATGAATTGAAAACAGATTGAGATCTTGGTATTGGAAGGTTTAATCATTTCATGTAATGTGCAATCTTAAGATGAAATCATTGCTTTGGATTGGTTGCTTTCTAGTCGACCCCTTGTTGATGAGTTGATGCCTATTAGAATACATTTAATTCTGCTAACAAATGCAACTTTTAATTTATTTTCAGAATAAGGCTTCCGGAAGACAGAGACCCAAGACAAGGAAATGCCCCTCTTTTTGGAGTTCTTGTTGCCCCTCATGGCAATACAGTGGGAGTTATAAAGATTGGAGATGTTGTCATGGTTTCAGAATAACTGCAATTATTATAACAATAAATATTTAATTGTGTTGCTTAATATTTAATTTTGCAAGTGTAGATAAAGCATTGCTCTGAATAGAAGCATTACAGTGTGGCAGATTTGGGGTATTACAATGTCCCTTTTTATTTTTTTATTTATTTATTTATTTTTTTTTTTTTACAGTAAGCCAAAATTATTTTACAGCTTTTTACCTGATAATATCCTTCAGTAGGAATGCAAATTTGGGCTGAAAGGTTTATCATTAACATATTGTATTTACATTTTGTTCCAATCAGACTGTTTTCGCTCAGACAATAACTCACCTATTATTTAGAACTGTTTTTTTGTTTGTTTTGTTTTGTTTGTTTCATATTCTCAGATTTCATGAGCATGTCACTGAATGAACACCACCTCTGCACTCACTATTTTTCCCTTTGAGGAAATGGAAACAAAATCTTAATTTAATAGATTGATTTATTCACTGATTTTTGTGTCTGCTGCATTTATAATGCATGCAGACACTTAGATAAGCTGTAAAACGCGCGACCAGCTACTTCATATACGACAAGATCTCGGATTTACTCTTGACGTTTCACTGCGGATTCCATTTGGTGATGAGATACATGATGTATGCACGGAGGGGTAATACTTTCGGCCTGTAATACTTTCGGCCTGTAATACTTTCGGGTGCAAACTTCGTTCCTCAGGGGAATAATCTATCCAATCGGATACGAGGAAAGGACAAAGGAAAGAGGTCGTGGCAAACTACCGATTTCCGGGAAGACTCGGAACCAATCAAATCTGAGAAAAGGACAAAGTCAAATCCGTCAAACTATGTGCTTTCGAAAAACGTTTGGGTTGCGTCGTATCGTCCTGATTTCGTTCGTCAAGCCAGGGTGTATTATTGCTTGCAAGGTGAGTGATCTTTTCGCTTTTCATATTTGTAATGGATTTCTTAAAAGGTGTTTTCTCATTTGGCCACAGCATTCGCACTGGGTTTCATTCCGGCCGAGTGAAAGGTTTTGAAAGATGCTTTGAATTTGTAAATCGACTGAAGCTTTCTCGGCGCCAACACGATCACCGCCCCGCCATTTTGCAAGTGCTCAGGACGCAAAATAAGCTTTATGAGTCCCATTTGGGGAATGCAAAGTCCCTTCGGGGAACAATTGAGCTCCATTTGGGGAATGAAAAGCCCGTTAAGGGAATTATTAAGTCTCACTTGGGGATTACAAAGCCCAATGCGGGATATAATATGCCCTGTTTACGAAATGGATTTGGCAGAAGATACATGTATTTCACTACACACATGAAAACATCTATCACTAGACAAACATGTGCGAAAGCTGTGGCGATTTTATACAGAGGAGAGAAACCTAGAACTAGTATTCTTATGATAATTACTATCTAAGCATCGCTATGAACAGATCTTTGCATACAGTTGTAAGGTATCAATGCTTTCAAAAATTGGAATCCTTCATCAAGATGAATCAAGCGCTCAATTGCTCCTTCACATTTCAACTGTCCAGCATTTGAAGATTTGCTATTTCCTTTGCACTTCCTAAGTGCAACTTGTGATTTTCTTAAGAGAATTTTCATTTGAAGCTTTTTTGTTTTGAAGAATATATTTTCAACACACATAGCAGCTCTCCTATCTGATCGTCTTAGTTCAGATTTAAAAATGTCGCTATAATGAACATTAGCTAGTCTATCTTTATTTTCTGGTCGACTTTGACCAAGGAATATACCAGGATATGCTAACTCTTCAGAATATTGATCTCTGAATATACTTAAGGGTTTGTTTCCCTCTCCTGGTGCAACATTTAAAATACGTTGAGGCAGACTGTCTTCAAAATAATGTGTGTTGGTCAACATGGTGTCAGTAACACCAGCAGGTGTTTCTGCTTCATCTTCAGTCCACTGATCATCATTATCATTACTGTCATTTCCATCTTGCTTATTGGAACCACTGCTCTTTTCTATTTCTTGTTCACTTTGATTTTCAGTATTAGTATCATCTAATAAACAGTTTGCAGTATACTGCACTCCTCAACCTTCATTTAGTGTTATTCCTGCTGTTGTTGATTGATTTATAATAAATAAGTAAACAAATAAAAAATTATAATTCACCTAGGTAAGTTTTTTTTTTTGGCATTTTGTTGTTATAGTTAAATTTGTAGTAGTAGTCGTAGTCGTCGTCGTCTTTTGATGCAGTGCTCCCTATGTTATTAGAAATTTTGAAATACATTATATTGCTATGAAACAAACTCAAAAGGTTCTTTTTCACTTGCAGTCAATGGAAGAACAAAAAGAAGAGATTGTTGGTTTCTTACACAATGTGTCTCCAACTAAAAAAAGTAGCAAGACATCTTACTTTGACATGTCCATACAAACCACCGATGGCTTAGTAAGAGGAGTCTGCGTCTCCGGAAGTAAACAGGAACACTTTGATCAAATGAGCAAAAAGAAATCTCCAATAAAACTTCGAAATTTTAGAATTGAAAGAGCAGGAGAAGCAACCACAGTACTGATGAATAACAATGTACTGTTAGAGCCTACAAAAGAAATACCTTTTTCAAGAATTGAGTTGCCAAGTGCCAACAATATCCAATCAATTTCAGCTGCAAACACAAATCAAAGTATCACCATCAAAGCCAAACTTATTCAGATGTCATCAACAAAAAAAGTGAAGACAGAGTATGGTGAAAAAAAAAAGTTGTTTGCCTATCTTGTGGACCCACATGGAGCCATTAAGGTGACACTTTGGGAACAATTCTGTGGATCTCATTAATCCTGCTGAGCTACCTCAGAACTTTACCAATACAACAGCAGCAGCAGAAATACTTGGAGTGTGAAGTGTCACGGCATATCAAGCCTGCTGCAACTGTAACAAAAAGCTGGTAATAGAGATGTCTCCCATACTAACCTGTTCAACTTGTGGGCTCAAGCAGAATATGAAGTCCACCATTCAACAATGTTATGGACAACTACTGGTACAAATTAAAGAATCGAAGATCACAGTGACCCTGTTCAACGACATCCTGCATGATATGCTAGCGTCACAAGGAAAGAGCACTCTTCCGATCACTGAAGAAACCATAACTACCTTTCTTCTAGAGTTACCAACTATAACCAGCATAACATTCAACAACAAACAAAAATAGTGGAGTCAGTGCAAATCTGAATAAAATGAACAATTTCCTGTCACACATCAGTGGAAATTACTACTGAATACCAAACGTTAATAATACCTGTTTTGTTACAGTTTGCAACAAACATTTTGTAGACACTGGTTTTAAGTGAAATGATTGTTTCTCTGACTGATAAACATTATTTACAAGTACACGTGCTGCTTTTTTTGGGATAATATTTCTGTTGCATTACATTTCTGATACATTTCATTTCAATTAAAAGACAAACACTTCAAAATACTTTTAAAAGTATATTCACCTATTGGTTACTTGAACACAACAATGTAAATATACTAACTTTGTTTTACCTATGTTTTGTTCCAAATTGATTGCATATTACCATTAAATGAAAAACATAATGATTTCTTAGGAATTATTACAACCAGAGACTTTTTCTTGCTTTGCAAAACTGCTACTGCTTTGCATTACAGTTGTCTTGTGTTACAAAGACTTCTGATACTATTCAATTTTGTTAAAAACTATTGGCTGTTGTATTTCAATTCTTTGATTTAAATATTCTGCTACAAAATAAAAGAAACGTTCACTTTAATGTTAGATTCTTTGCAGTACCATAACACAATAAAAGTTATTTAAACAGTGATGAAGATGTAATCACCATCATGATATTGATGATTGATATTGATGATCCCTTACCTCCAACTGGAGCATTGGACATTCACCACTTCAGTTCCCCATCTTTGTGATGCCTTGAGCATTCCATGGCACTGCCTTTCGGGAGATGTTTCTAGCCAGTTTAACAGTATTCAAAAAAATAGGTGCCTACAGCAGATTCCATTCCACTACAGCAGACACAAGTACCCATTGGGTACCTATTTTTGTTACAGGGGAGGGAATAGTGTATTTGCTATAAGAGGTTCTTATTTAATATTTCAGCCATGGTTGAAGTGGGTCTACTAATTAAAATGAAGGGTTCAGTTCTTATTTAAATCTGATGGATTAATTATGCAAACATGTTAAATGTGAAGTATCTTAATGGTGTTTGGGTCTGTAATAACTTGGGGATAAGAGAAAAAAGGGCAGGTAGCTTAATTGTATTGTGGAATAGTCCAGCTTCTCATGAAAATATGGAGTGAGGTTGGTTATACTTCCTCATGCAGAAAGTAAAGTTATGGGGACTACCGATAAATAAACATTGTATTTGCCAATATTGTTTGTTTTGCATTGACAGGTATAAACTTACTGAGGTCTTGGTAAAGATGTCCAAAATTGAAACTGCCACAAAATGAATTAATTCTTTGACAAACTGGACCTTCTGTTTCCTTCTTTCAAACTAAATGTTTCGTTGCCTGTATTTTGACTGCAAAAGCCTTGCAGGCTTGTTAAAATACAGCACAACTCTTAAAAATACTCAGCAGTACTACACACCAAACTGTCTAATAAGATAAATTTACTGTATTCACAGCTTAGGGTCCAAGGGTCTGTATTGCTCTGCTACAAAAATTACCACCAGACAAGAAAGAACAGTTTTCAACTGATTTTAATGTGTGTTATGGAGAGGTAGACAACTACATGATTTTGCACACCCAGAGGAAGTTACAATATAATCAATACAACCTTAGACTTGAGTTGCTGTCTTTACTTTTTAAAAGCTATGCATTTTTTGCAGCTCTTTCTGCAATCAAACTTTTTATAGAACATAAGGATGATAAGGAATGTTTCCTTCCCTGATGGCTCAAGACCAAATCATGACAGCGTCTCCCTGGTGTATGACCCCCATGCCATCTGTGTCTGGAGCAGCATTGATCCCAAACAGAGGGGATCTGTCATATCGTGGATCTCTATCCTCAGGAAGCCTTATTCTGGAATAAGTTGAAAAAAAAAAATTAAATATGCCCTAAGGTTTAGTTGATTTTGATATTCCATGTAGTGATCACCTCATGTCAAAAGAAAGAGTGAAAAACTGTCAGGAATTGTCACCCACATATCTGTTCTACCAATCACCTTTCTTTATTAAGAAAATTTAGAAGAGGAAAACAAAACATTGAATTGAGTACCATGCTTTTTTTAAGAGCATAGCTGGATTTTGAATTTCAATTGTACCTTCGCAAAGTTTTCAAAGGCTCTTCTCCTTTTTTCTCTCCTGTTTTTGGATTAACAATTGGCAGACTGCACCTTTTAAAGAAAGATAGTTGTGATCAATCAATATTGTAATGTCAATAATTTCTAGTTTTGTAGCAAGTACAAGTTCAGTGTTTAGGAAATTATCACCTATTGAGCATTAGCTTTGAATATAAAAAATATGGCTCGTACAACATATTGAAAAGCTTACCTTGCACAGTTGTTTAGGTATCGAAACACCACATCCCCTATTTTGAATTTTCTTCCACCCTCCCATTTGTCCTGAAGAGGAATTAAAATTTTATTTTAGGTTTGACTAAAGATGGCAAAAATTTAATTACAGCTTACTAACAAGACATTTCATTTAAATGTCTGCAAACAGTTAAGAGCCATGTCAATTGAAATTTTTCTATGAGGTGTCACATTGTAGGTCAAAATAATCATAACGAATGAAAGCATACCCTGAGTTGATCGAGCTGCATTTTTAAGAATCAGGACATTGAAATTCAAAAATTGATGTAAATGTTCATGATGATTTTATGACCACAGCTATAAAGAGGTAAGGTGAAAATTGGTTTGTTGAAAAACTGACCTCCTCAAATGCATTTAAGCCATTGACCACAATGTTAGGCCTGAATCGTTCCATTTCCAAAGGTAATGAAAGTTCTTGATTCAGTGAAGCCAAGCAAGCTTCAGCAAGAATCATGTATGGAGCAAAATCCCCAAATGTTGCCTGTTAATTTAAGACAAAAAGTAAACTGATCTGGCAAAGATTTAATGTCAAAATATACATAACACATGCCATACTTAATTCTTTCCTCCCTGAACGCTTAAATTATCATCAAAACTTCAAGATCTGTTTTTTTCTTGAAAAAGCACCCATGCTCTAATAAGGGCCCTCCCTCGAATAAGCATCCTCCCTCAGCCATAATGTCAAACAAGTGCCCTGCAGCTCCTCCCTTACACCTCCCTCAATTTCTTAATAGTAGGGATACAAGGAAAACCTGTGTCTGTCACCACTTCATTTATAAACTTTTAGGCTTAATCTACAGCGGAATCAGCACAGAGGAATAACCACAGGCCACCCAGAGAAGAGAAGCTTCTCCTATGTACATAGTAAACCTTGAAATGGATAACATGCTAAAACGGGTTCTTTCCAACATGGTAAGCAGTCAGATAACAAGCAATGCACTGTGGAGGTCAGATGAGGTAATTTTATTAAGAATTTGGCTGTGTTTTTTTGTTCTTAAAAGCAGTCATAAATATTCCATACAAACTCTTATAATTTTGCAATGACTCCCATTTTGTAAGATGATCATCTGACCGCTGGAGCCTGGGCTTCCTGTGGTATGACAGGTGCCCCATTGATTAAGTACCCTCCTTCCAATGAGCACCTTTTACATATAAGCACCTGGCAATGATTTGAAGAAATTTGGAAGTATTTTTTAATCTCTTTAATAAGTCTTAAAAACTTTCCAAATCACCTAAAAAGTAACTGAACAATAGTAAGTTTGATTAATTAGATTCCAAAGAGATGACGTTAACTACTATCAGTAAAATAAAAAAGAAACTGTGTTTCATTACCTGGTCTCCAGCCTCTCCAATGTCACTCCATTCATCATGTGTCCTTATCACTCGAGTCCTGGACAACTTGTACATCTTATAACCAGGTTTATTCATGTATTTAGAAAACCACTCTGAGGCTTCATCTCCTACATACTGGCCCTCTCCTTCCATTCCAAATATTCTGTGTGGTTTGTGAAAATAATTATTTACTATAATACATTATTTTAAGGTGTTGGAAGAATGATGGGTAGATTAGGTAAGTACATAACCAATTTTAAATTAAGAATTATTACAAATATTTTAATTGCACTCACTTTATTCGTTTGAATTCCCTTTGATCCACTGGTAGCTGTATTTCCAGTTTCAACATTTCCATTCCAGGAGCATTCAGGCATAGATATCTGCCATCCTCAAAATGAGGAACAACAAGCGCTAATTTTGGATCTTTTCGCTGTGTAATGAAGTTCCCTTTTGCATCCAGAACGATCCAATGCCTTTGAAAATTTAGAACGTAGATAATTAAATAATAGAACTCTAATTCAGAGCTCTCGGCTTTTCTCTACCCTTCTCTCCCCCCCCCCCCCGCTTCTATCCCCCTCCGCTTCTATCCCCCTCCCTTCCTTCCCATGCTCCCCAACTACGCCATGTACGTAAACTTACAGCATGTCAATCAAATTACAAACTGGGCGTCTCTAGTTCAAACATTCATCATATGGGTGACTCAAGAATGCCGAGGTGTCACGCAAATGCAATCTTTGCTTGTCACGTTCCGATGCTGACCATACCGGTCGATATTAGACACCGATACATAGCTTTCTAAAATACCGCTTTCTTTTCTTTGTTGTTGTTTTGTTTTTGTCTTTGTTTGTTTGCTTGTTTGTTTTCTCGGAGAAAACGGATCAACTGATGGAGAAAGTTGCGTAATAACCGACCCTGTTGTGACATCATTTCAAAACAAACCTAGCGTTGAATTGGCACAATGCCAGTATTATAATCATTTTATTTTATTGATTTAAGTAACTAGGAAATTGAATGCGTACCATGTTAAAATAAATTAACAAGTTAAACGTTGTACTCTAAGCATGCAGCACCGGCAGCATTTGAGATCGAAGAGACGAAGTTGTTTTCATGAAACGAAATAATACCTTTCACGTCCCAAACGTCAGTGTAATTTGATCTCTCATTTTATTGGTTTATTTAATCCTTGCACACGAATTCCGAAGAGATTTAAGTCTTAAAATTTTCTTTTTCCAATGCTTTCATATACCACGTTTTCGATGCTTCCATTGCCATCTCCTATATTTGCTTCTATCTACCGTGTATCGATTACTGTATGCATGATCTCCTAATGTTATTTGATTGCAGGTTGTTGGTCACGCGATTCGAACAATCAATCTCTAGTGGACATATCGTCCGCCACGAACGTTTTAAAAGAACTAGTCGAGCCCTAGCAAACCGAGGAAGTTCTAATCTATCCATACGATGACTTTTTTTTTTTTTTAAGTAAGAGTAATCCCAGGCCAGTAGTTTTGTTTTGCGTGCAAAGTGCACGGTTGATCGAATAATTAGAACTAAGAACTACCTGAATTTGACGGCGCGTCGAATCAAATCAGTCGCACCTCGTAGATATTCCAGAAACGAATATAAAGAGGCACATGGCTTTGAGATAAACTTTCTGAGGTAAAGAAGAAATCAAGAACTTAAATTTCACCTGTCATACTCCATTCCTTCTTTGAAACATTTGACGCTGTCCATACGGATACCCTTGCAAGATTTCACCGGGTAGACGAACAGACCAGTAACACTCCCCACTTCCTTGAAGGAGCGGCTTTTCACATGCTGTTTCCACCAAAGTGCAGCGATGCCTGCTAAAGTTACAACAGGCAAACCAATCAACAGATATTTGGATTGTGGAACCATCTTGTATTGACCTCGAATTCAGACGCAAGCTCAGGGTAAAAGCACCGGCTGGTAGGGTGGTGAATCGGAGGGCATGGGCGAGATTGGATTTAATTTGTCTCGAGGTGGGTAGGAGGGGTGGGGAGAGGGTAAGTGGTAAATGGGCTGGCCTTGGTTTTGAGATTTCCCCTCAGAATTTTTTTGATTTAGAAGTGTTGACCGGTTACCGAGGTTTCCGTTACCCGTTTGAAACGTAATTGGGTACAGAGCGGGTGCTTTTGTTTTGTTTTATGATGGACAAAGTGCAATGTATGGTCTTACAATCCTACAGCAATTAATGAGCTCCTGTTTACAGATAAATCATTCAAGAAAACATTTAAAAAAAGTGAATAGTTGACGTTCATTTTGAAAATCTTTTAATTTCTTCAAAGGGGAACCCTAGAAGACCAAATATATGTAAATGTTTGCTTTTGGATCACGTCACCCCACCTACCTTTCCACCCCTTCCCGACTGGAGGAGACACGGATGCATGAACCCCATTACTTGCTTTCCATTTCCGGGAAACAAAAATTCCAAATTTTCTTGGTTCTGGGCGTAAGTTTGCATATGTGCACTATCAAGACAGCATGTTTATTGACTTGAAGCAATTCAGTACGAAGAAGGAAAAGTAAAATCACAACTATTTATCTATTCAATTTTCCTATTTACTCTTACACGGGGTAGACGATTGATTGTGTGAAGACGTGCTTGAGGATCTTGAGAAACACTGTTCTTGACGGCTTAAAATAAATCCTAAAGTATCTTATCTGTTTGTCTTTTATTTGACCGAGAGACAAAAGGAGAGAAGAGGCTGTTAACATTGATGTATGTCAGGTCTCAAGAATGCATGAAGCTCTGTCCAGGCTGCGTTTCGTTATGTTTACCCAGAACAAGAGAAAATAGTTAATTGATAATTAATAGTCATTTTCCCTTGTCCAGAAGTAACGATAGCGTCACGCAACTGTACCATATCGCCCGGACGTGACATAAACGTTACGCAATATTCACGCAAATCGACAACGTTACAATATGGGCTCATTTCATTCACGATTGTGGAAAATTGCTCTTCCCGTTTCGTTGCCTTTACTTGCATTTGCGTATCTTCGTTGGAGGCAAATGCAAGTGAAAAAGATCGAACTATTTAGGCAAGTAGGTTATGTGTCCGGGCTATTTATCTATCCCGTCAAATCATGCGCAGGAATTGAGCTGGAAAATGCTATGTGTTTTACAGAAGGCATACAATTTGACAGGTATATTGAATTCATTAGATCATCCCCATTGCACCGTGTTTATTTATGTTTGTTTTTGTGATATTGACTCTTACAAGTTGTTTTTCAATAACCACTTATTCCTTCATAAAGCGACTGATGACAATCGAAAACAATATCCCTCTAGTGAACATAGCTCACGCGCAAACAAGTTATCCAAAAGATCCTTGATTTAAAAAAAAATTACAATAAGAAGAAAACCAATGAAAGCAAATGGAAATCCACGAGATCCGAAAACCATACAACCCTGCGGCATTGGCTTTCAATGATCTCCAATCTCAATCGATTAATTGTTGAGACTATCGTTTGTTGTCATTGATTGTTATTGGTTACCATTGAAAACGCAAAGCAATCTGTAGTTAAATGGCAACTTTTGGCTCTCTCTCATAGGAATTGGGTGGTAGTTGACCGAAATGACAAGTACCTTACTTCGGTGGACAAACCAGTGTTGGCCCAAGTGGTTCCACACTTTGAAGATGGCAAACTTTGTCTCAATGCCCCTAGTATGGACACTCTGAGAATTCCTATTCAGCTGGACACCAAGGAGTTTAAAGACCTTAAGTATTAAACTTTACCTTTATTGTACAATATTCTTGCAGAGGTTCACATTTCTTGGATTTGTTAATGCACTGAAAATGGGCAATCTCTCTAAGATTCCTGAAGACCCCTGCATAATTAGTTCAGGATCAATATCAACCTTGTACATGCAATTGGCTCATTCATGGATGATGATGATGATAATGATGACAAATATTATAATTATCATCAGTATTATTATATTATCATCATTAAAATATGATCCTGAATGTATTATTCATGGTTAACTTTAGGGTACTGAGAATCTCATCCAAGAGTTGCTATGTTGGAGATGAAGCTTCTTTATGGTTTTCAACTTTGCTGAACAAACCAGGCTGCAAAATGTATCAAATTCATGAACCCCGAGATTCCACAAAAGATACAAAATGGGGCAATCTAGCATCACCTGGAGACAAGGTAGGTTCAGAAATTGTCCATTTTTGTTCTGGTTTGTCAAATTGTGAAATTCAGGTACCAACTTGATTTTTAGATACTTCAGTTGAAAGGGTATGTGGCAAACAAGCTGCCTGAAAGATCTCAGGTAGATTGTTATATTATTGGTTCAAATAGTCTATTCCTTGTGAAACACAGGAGATGGTCTCAACAAAGTGATAGCTTTCATGGCTTATGGTTAAAATTATGACCATTAACTTTCTCCCTTTTAAAAGAAAACAAAATTGTGGTATAATTTTTTTTCAACTGTTGGTTAAAATTTTTCAATTTTTACACCTAGTAGCTGAATTTTTTTGAGATAATAGTAACAGTGTATTTAAGGAGAGGGGGGTGGAAAGATGTTTTGAGGTAAGGGGTAAGAGGGGGTCAGAGGAGGGGAGGGGTTATTACATGAAGCTTTTTGAATGTGAACTTTATAAAATTTAATTGAACAGGTTCTTTAAACCCTTGCAAACTTTTAATAACCTGATAACTTTTACTTCTTATTTTCCCCTAAGTTTGTAGCTTTTCAATCAATAGAAGCATTTTAGTCACTGAGAACCTCACCCTTCAATCTTGCAAAATATAATTATCTCAATAATACTAGAGCTCAGTAAACTTTTCTATTGGCTTTTCTATCAACTTTTCTATCAGCTTATTTGCATTTTAATCTATGCCATGAGTTTTCAGCACTGACAATAACTTTTTCACCTAAAATCATTTACTGGTAATTATGATTAGATTATATCAAATTGACCAATATGTGTCTTATTTTGGCTATACAAGAGGTGTTCAGCACAGCGTTTTTTTCACCCAAGACCATTTATCTTTAATTGTAATTAAATTATACCAAATTAATGTTGTAGAATTTAGAGTTCAATATCAATATCTGAGCAAGTTCTGCACACCTACACCTCTCCTGGCCTAACAATAAAGCCAATTTGTTTTCAGTTGTCTGTTGTTGGATCAGGGGAGGGGTAGGTGTGTAGTCTCTGATACTGATATATTGATTGTAATTCAGTTTCACTCTCTCTTTAAATGTTCTTATTGGGTAGGTGGGTTATGCAAGTTTTGCAGCATATCATATGACTACAGAGTCATCACTAGTGGAACTGAATGGGATTTTGAAATCCCCCATTGGGATGGATAGATTCCGTGCTAATGTTATCATTGGGGGCACTGAGCCTTTTGCCGAGGTTTGTTACTTTAATGAATTTAAATTTCCTGTCTCAGATTTTTTCCTTTGTAACTATATTACAACAAAGTCAACTCTTTACAGTGAACATCAGTATGCACATTCTCCTTACTGTTCTCTATACATTACATAAGATTTGAACAAGGAGAATTTGTTTAACAATCAAGAGCTTCTGTAGGTGGTCATCATTTCCTTTATTCTCATAACCTTAATGTCTGATACAGTGGTGATAATTTGTAAGGAGAAATTAGATGCTTGTCACTCTTAGGAGTTAAAGGGTTAACCCTTTACACCCTAACATCAGTAAGCATATTCTCTATAATAATGTTTACCATACGTTTTCTAAGGTGCTGTCTAGGTGAATTAAATCCACAAATTTTGTGGAACGATCAAAAGCTTCTTTAGTTTGTGGTCAATTCCTTTATTCTTGTGACCTTATTGTTTGATTCAAGGGTGATACACCATGGAAAAATTGGTTACCAATTGCTCTTTGGGCTAAAAGGGTTAACCTGTTGACTGTCTTCTCGGGACATTATACCATATTTTATCCTAGAAGATCTGTATAAGATAAAAAATTGCATTTCAACAGTTTTGTAGAACTGCAGTGTAATGTTCAGTGCAAAACTTGTATGTTTTGGGATGTACAGCACTCAGGGTAAGTGCATCCATGTTAGCTAACTGTATTTTTACTCATTTTAAGGATCATTGGCACCAAAAATATCTCAAGATAGCAGATATTAGGTTTAGAACTCTCAAGGACTGTGGAAGGTAAATATTTGTTCAAGTTTTCAAGAAGTAGATGAGGTTGCATGAGCTTTGTTGCCTTGGGTAAGATGCCTATGACTTGGGCTCGAACTCAGAATCACTAAGCAGATATGGAGTTTGATGTTTAAAATGGAACAGTATGCCAGCATTTTCCTGGAGGCCATCACCAGTCTCACTTATTATAAACCAAATTTTGTCAAATAAACACCTGGGTGCAAAATTTCGGTTCATAAGGAGGGGTGCTTATTCTGAAGAAGGGCACTTAATGGAGGGGGGGGGGGCTTGTTGAGAAAGTATTAGCCTGTACTGATCCTGCTGTATTTGAAGCTTAAAATGTTAACTTAAATTGGCAATAGAAACAGGTCTCCTCTGTATCCCCACTGTTTAAGAAAGGTACTTGTACTTGGTACTCAATGGCTAAGGGGGGTTGGCACTTAAAAAGAGCAATGGAGGACAACCATATTCTGTATGTTCAATGAGTTATTCAACATTGTTTTCCAAAGATGTACCCAGATCACCATAGATCCTGAAACTGGGATAAAGAATGGACTTGAACCACTCTCAACTTTGAGAAGGTGAACCAAAAAATTACTTTCCTTTTAATCAATATCATTATTGTGAAACTTGTTACTTCATTGCACTTGACTAAGGGCATAGCACAGTTCCTTGAAGTGTTTAACATTCCTTGTGGAATTCAAGAGTTTTCAACTTTATGTTGATGTGTCAGCTGTGATCAATAGGGTTAAAATGTAATTATTTTTTCCTCTACCAATGTTTGCAAACAAGGACCATATTCCTTTGTCATTGTGGAATCAGAGAAAAATTGTGACCAACAACTCTAAAGTAATCCAGTGAAAGAAATTTAATCCAAATGAGAAAGTAATTTGATAATAAGTCAATCTGAATCAATGTCACCATATGAGCAATTAGGGACCTACCCCTCCCCTAACCCAACATCAACCCTGACATGTTATCAGTTGACTGGTGTTGGGTTAGGGGAGGGGTGAAAAATCCAGTTTTAATTCATTTTTTTATTGCTCTGGGTATAAAGATCATACTGAGGAAAAATGATTGAGGAAGCATCTTATTTCTTTCTAGGACAAGATTGCCTCAAGACAGAGACCCAAGACATGGTAATGCTCCTTTCTTTGGGATTCAGATGGCTCCAGATTGTGAAGGAAATATCAAGCTTGGAGACCCTGTGTTTATCTCCTGTTGATCAATCTTTAGAGGGGCAAGAGATTAGAGGGGAGAGGGGGTTTTGTTTATCAAATGTGAAATATGACTGGGGGGGGGGGGGGGGAGCAGTGAGAGCAGTGAGTGTCAGATGTGAAATATGCCACAAGAAGCTGTAAATGGGGAAGCCCAATCAGGGCAGTACTTCAACCAATTTTGTTTTGAATTCTTTTCTAATCTACAGAAAAACAGTCTTACTTTTCATGCACATTCAATATGCTATCGCGCAAGCTGGGAAAACTGGGTCATGTTGACTCTGCCACTCCAATAACCTTCCCAAAAATTATCAAAAACAGAATTCAGAGTTATTCTCTCCTGTCAAGTCCATCTCTTTCCTTTTTGTTCTTACATTTTGTTCTAAAATTTTTTATTTATTCAATGACTATTATGTATGATTAATGTCAAATCATATGACAATGGATCATTTTGATCAAATTGTTTTTAGCAAGAGACAATTAAGTTCTGCTGTTTCATGAAGATTCTGTGAAAATCAAAGTGGAACAAGTAAAATCCTATATTTTTATTTTTTAAGTCAACGAAAATTTGTATTTAACAGGGTACTCCCTAGTATTTAATCAATAGCACTTTACTGATCTGGAGCATATCTGAGTACAATGAAACTTTGTGAAAAGGTATGACATTGTATCAATAAATGTATCATATCTGATCACTATTATTAATACCCTTTTTCTTTTTTAACCCCTTACTCCTAGAAGTGATAAACATGTAACTTCTCCCTAAAAAATCCAAACATTACCCAGCAAACAGGTAATGAGAATACTCAAACTTATCAGTTAGAGGTTATCTTGATCTAACACCAAATTCTCATAACATATTTACAAATAGACGTGTTGTAGCTGAAGGGGGTTGATAACAAGCAGACCTTAGGAGTTAAAGGGTTACAGGGTTATTGGTTAGTACACACAAGCACCACCCAACAAAATCTGCTTACCTAACAGAGGAATAAACTTGCTTTAGACACCTGGAGAGTATTTTTCTCGTGTGCAATTGGTTGTTTGGGGTTAATTGCCAGCCACAAGAAATTTGGAATGGCAGTTTTCTGAGGATTGGTCCCTCTTTGAAGCAATTAGCCACATATAAATGGTTTATTCTCAAAATTTACTATCATGGTTAATCATTAATGACAGGTTATTGCTGTTTTTAATGCCTACTGGTGTAGGCCATCACTGCCTTAAATCAAATCAATGAGTAAATAAGCCATCTATTTCACCTCCTTCTAATTGCAAAACCACACACAGATCGAAACCAAAATGTGCAACCATCATGAATATTTAAGTTCAAATGGTACTGGCTCCATAGTAGTAGTTGCAGAGATCTTCAAACATATAACACACTTTGAAACAGTACTTTTTACTCAAGTTAGTCAAGTATAAAAAGGGGTTAACAAGAAACAACCCCTGAAAAACTGTTCCTTTCCAGACAACGAGTGGGATTTTCAAGATGGCACACAATATTAGGATCTTGCACAGAGGTAAACTTGGAAGTGGTATCAATTGTTAAAATCCTTTAAAAAGTTACTCTATAAGCTTCTTGGCGATAAAGAATCGTCGCAAGTAGAAAAGTTGCCATGTTGCTAGACCAAAGAGACACAAAATGGAGAAAATACTGAAGTATAACACTCTGGAATAAGTAGATTCTGCAAAGTAAAAACAAAAATACCTAATTAGAACTGAGTAAGAAGTAACTTCTCCCTATAACATAGAAGAAAGTTCTCGTAACTGATTAAGGAAATTTGTAGCCGTTAGAGGGATGAATGAACAATCAGATGTCTGCAGTAGGAAGGTTCAGTGTATTGTGATTTACCTTTTGACATGAGTCTATTTTTGTGTATGAACAGGAGCTTATTATATCACAAAAAAACTGAGACAGAAATTATCCAATACAAACTTCATAGACACTCCATAACAAAGAAAAACTAAATGTACAGGTATATCTGTTAGTAGAAGTATTAGTAGAGATATTTGCCTAAATTTAAATTGATCAACATTATTCGCCACTAAAGCTTAAACAATGAAGACAAAGAAAAAGAAACCATAAACAGAAAATACTGTATATCTGACTATAAAATAAAAGAAACACCTTTTAAGGTGTCCATACTTTAGAAAGCAAGTTCAAGTTCCTTACCATTGGTATCTCTCATCTCTTGTTCCCTTTGCCTCATGTAAGCAAAATCATTTACAATAGCATCACCTAAATCCTCCAGCCTCTTGAGTTCCACTTCCATGGGCTTGAGCTTTTCAGCCTTTGCCAACTATTTTTTGGGAAAAACAAGAAGTCAGCTAATGATTTACAATATCTACTTTATCCCAAAGAAGCATTTCCCACTGATGAGATAAAGTCAGCTTTGGTAGTTTTAGTACTGAATGCAGCATGATTCTAATTTCTTGTTGGTTTAAAACTTTGAACACAATTCAATTGTACTTACTTTTGTCTTGCATTCTTAACCAATAATAAATAAATCATGAGGGTGTTAGGAGAACATGGGAAAAGTTTGTAATCCTATCAGTCAGTAACAAGCAATTTACAAACTTTTCAAGTCAAAGAAGGATATAATGCCAGTTAACCAAGAGAAAGTGCCATCTAATGCTTTTAAAACATAAACTTCAATTTTCTATGCGTTAACGAATGCAATAAACAATAGTTCTTTTTAACCAATCAGTGCAGCAGAACCTCAGTTATTTCATGAAGTACCATACCGTAATTTGTATTATGAAACATCAACTTGTTTTCAAAAACCTGTTTTATGTGTACATCAAACTACTGCGAAGATTTCTTTCACAACTTTGGATCCAGTAGTCAGAATCAATCTTGAAATCAGATTTAGTAAAAGCAAAACACCCTTCCAGAGCATTTATTTGAAAGAAGGACCATTTTGTTCAAAGGAGGAGATTCATAATATTATCAAATAGAAACAAAAGGGAAGTCTACAAACATTTAACAGTAATAATAGCTTACATCTTCATAATTCTTTGCTTCTACTCCATGCTTCACACTCAAGAAAACCTCACGATCAATTCCTCCTCCGGCTGTCCCTGTAATTTAGTAGAAAAGAGACAAAAAAGGTGTATTACCATTTTTTTGAGTGAATTGCCATCACTTTTTATCTACATATACTTTTAACAGAGACTTAATGTAATATTTATTAATACATGTACCTGAGCAGACCACTAAGTAATCAAATTGCTCTGGGTTTGAGATCAAAGTTAAGGTTATTATTGATCAAGTTATAAATAATGTGCACATGTAAACCTCAACAGTGCTTTGGAGAGACACAAGTGCAACTGTTGAAATACATTAATGGCATCATCAAGTTCAAGGAATATGAAAATCTTGCTCTCAAAATTTTCTCTTTACATGTATATACTACTTTCTGTAGAAAAAATCTGTTTGTTCATTGTATCGCAGTTATAAGAATGAATGAACGTTTAATCATTTGTCTCATGATGAGCAGTCAACATCAATATTTAAGACTCGAGGCACTTGAAGAGAGTAACTCTTAATCAGAAGGGCAAGGAATTATCCTTCCCTTATGACATTTTCTCTCCCTTAGCATTTGCCTTATCTCGTGCAAAATTCAATGCCGTATCATTCATCGTGTACCTTCACTTTCTAGGCAAACTTTATACATATCATAGTCGTCCGTTGTAAAAGCAAATTTCCCCTTGCTTGCATCTTCTCTCTTGTATAAGACATGTCCAGTTGAATCACTCACCTACAAAAATTAAGGGGAACGTACATTCATGAAAACCCTTTAGCATCGATCTACCATGCACCTAGTGCACGAAATTAACCTGCGGAAATAATTTTAAAATAAAAGCACCACAGGCTCATAGATAGAGGCCATATGCAATGCAGAAATTTCTACGGTCTTCAAACCCACCGTCAAGTGCGTTTTCATGTGTGGAGCGTCCGATAACTTATATTCACCGGTCACTAAGACATCTTTGTGTACTTCCTCTCTCAGACACTTCTCTTGTCCGGGCGGCAAAGTGAACGAAATAGAGCTTACTAAGGCAAAATATTCCAACGAAACAAAAGGTAGAACTAAGAAGATTGATAACGGACTCATTTCAGAAACGTAGAGTATTTCAAGACTAAATAAAAGTCTTGATTTCGGGCATCAATACGACTTTCAAAATGGAGGGCGACGTGGCATAAAGAGAGAGAAAGAAGATCCGGGAATTCTTTTGTTTGATGCCGACCGCTGATCAAGCACGGGCAATTAGATGAGCAGGCCTGGTTTCTAAGGAAAATGCGATGTTTTGTGCCTACTTACACAACAAAGTTTCTTTAAAGGTGAGCTTCTCATGAGGGTGAAATTTTGCGATCGAGAGTCAGAATTGTCCTAATTTTTTTTTCAAGATGTCAGGAGGAGGAAAGGATAGGCTGAACATTTTCCCCTCAAGAATGTAAGAAGAACAATCGAACTTACATTTCACAGTCTTTTTTGGGAAAGAATTAGTAGAGAGAAGATGTTTGTTTCGTTATTTCTTTAGGGCCCTAACCTTGATGAAAGCTCGACTGAAAGGAGCTCAGAAAGGACACAGTCTTCTAAAAAAGAAATCCGACGCTTTGACGATGCGTTTCAGAAAAATTCTTAAAATGATCATAGAGGTAACTATTTAAAGCGATAATTGAGATGTTTGAGAATGTTGTTTAGAACAATATTTTTATGTTACTTATGACGCTTCCCTGTTTTACGCGTACCACAGACCAAAACTTTGATGGGTGATGTAATGCGAGAGGCTACTTTCTCTTTGGCCGAGGCAAATTTTGCTGCTGGGGATTTCAGGTAACAATTTCTAATGTGCCTTAATTCTTAGCAGGCTTAGGACTTCGTTACGTAATGAATTCAGGCTTTTTTGATAGTCGACTGTACCTTGATCATGTGATTCAGTTGCTATTTCGCCTTAACCCTTTAACCCTTTAACTCCCATGTTTGACCAAGACAGAATTTCTTCTTACAACATCAATACGGTATCAAGCAGGCAAGTGATGAGAATAAAGAAAAATATTGATAAGGGGATTATTAGTTGATCTAATACCAAATTCTTGCAACTAACATCATAAGAACTCTATGGCAGACAGTAAGGAGAATTACTAATTAGATCTTGGGAGTTAAAGAGTTAACAACCATGAGTGACCAAGAATTTCTCCCTATTATATATATACAATATCATGCAGAAAAGTGATGAGAGTGTGAAAGTATTAATTATGGGATTACTACTTGATCCAATACCAAATTGTCTAAACTAATGTAATGAGAATCCTTCGGCAGACAGTATGGGGAATTATGAAAGAGATCTTGGGAGTTATAGGGCTAATTGATTGGCATTAATTGTAATGCTTAGAGATGATTTCTTAGTTAGCTTCTCCCTTTATAACAATTCATTGTGCAGGAAACAATTGACAAGAATGAAATGACTTATCCACTACCTAGGTAGTATTATTTGTTTTGATATCATTAATCAGTGGATAAGATTTCCTTTAAACCTTGTACTTTATTAAACACACTGTACTTGAATGAAATAAAATATTTAAAAATTGGGAAAAAAGTAGATTACCTCTGGGACTACAGCTTTGATTTGGAATAGTTTGGGGTTATATGGAAGTCCTTCAGTCAACTTACCAAACTAATTTGTTTATAATTTAATCGTAAGAGCAAGGATTTATCCTTTCCTTATGACATCTCCTTTCCATGTGCCTAGAATCTTGTGCAAAATTCGATGCTATGTCTTGTAAGCATAGCTACTTTCACTTTGCAGACTTAATAATTTTGTCATTGATTGAAGTGAATTTTATCCTAAAATCCCATGTAATGCTTGTATTGGAACTCAGTCTACATATAGACTCATTTTGTGTCTTTTTTTTTTTTTTTTAAAGAATGAAAATTTTCTTGTACCCTTTTATAGTCTGTGATCCATGTTTTTAAATGCCATCTTACCATTTCAGCTATGTAGTTTTGGAGAATGTTGACAAGGCCCAAACTAAGATTCGCCTCAGAAAAGACAATGTTGCAGGTAAAGTTTTCAATCACGATTATGTTTTTCAACAGCATTACTTAAAAGCTCACTCGAGTTTTCTCATGAAACCTTACCTGAACCTCTCAGCTAATCTGCTGTGGTTCATGTTTTTCTCTTGTTTTACTCCTTTAAACCCTTAGTGTGACCAACATCTAATTTCTCCTTACAGCAATATTGCTGAATAATTCATTAAGATAAAGAGAACAAAGGAAATGATCACATCAGGAAGTAAATGGAGAATATCCTTACTGATGTGAGGGTATAAGGGATACATGTAACATACATTTTCTTCTGAAAATGAAAATGGGTAATTTAAATGCAATTTGTACTTTTCCTTTGCTCTTGTTAAATTACCACCACAATTCCTAAACAGGGAAAAGAAAAATTTAACAAATTTTCAGTGGTTTAGTGTGGTCTTTACTCATTTGTCAACAATGATATTTGTCATCACAATGGTCAAAATGTTGTGGACTCATGAGGCACAGCCAAGTGAGTCCACAACAAATGTTTATTTGTTTTTTTTACCACAATATTGAAGTAAAATAAAATGCTTTCATTATTGCATGACCAAGATTGTCACTGTTATCTGTAGTCTTGTCAACAATGGCAAATTGGCCAATTGGATTGCAACATTACTGCCAATTGTGGTGAAATAAATTGCATAATTCATATTAAATTCACATAATTATTTTTAATTGATGGTCCTAACTTTGAGATATGCACTGGTCATGTCCCAACTATTGTTAACTTTTATTGTTAGTGTTAGTAACTTTATTTTTTATTGTTAAATTTAGGTGTCCAGTTACCAATCTTTGAAACTTATGCAGATGGCGCCAATAGTAAGTTGGTCTCTACAGAAATCTACATTGCAGAATTCTCCAGTCATGTCTATAGGCCCTTTTTATTGCTGATTTCTCTCTTAAAATGTAGAATATGATGTACCTAATGCATTTTTGTGGCTCACTTAGAAGTATTTTGGTCAGATACCTTTTTTAACATACCCGTAATAAGTGAAATTCAATATAAATTTTAATCAGTGACAGAACTACTGTAACAGCATGCTGCCTTTTATGACTTGCATAGTTCTCAACCCACAGTGGTGTGTAGTATTGTCATCTTGAAAAATATTCCTGCATCTCTCCTCACAGGTTATGAGTTGACTGGCTTATCACGTGGTGGTCAACAAGTTTCAAAATGCCAGGAAGTCTATGCAAAAGCTGTTAAACTACTTGTTGAGCTGGCTTCTTTACAGGTAATGCCTCTCTTTAAGAATGTTCTAAAATCAATGTTATTTTGTCTCTTTTTGGTTATTCCTTTTTAATGTAGTATTGATATTAATAAATAATCAAAGGCAATTTTCCTTATGGAAGTCACTATTTTTCCTGACTTTTCCTTACCAGTTCTCCAGAATTATCTCTCAGAACTGGACACTCTTATAGTTGAATTTAGATTGATATAGACTTTTTTGGAAAAATGTACAAGTCATGTAACAGCTAATGCATTTGTGAAAGTGCTGTTACATTTGAGCAAGTTACCACTCCATTGAAGTAAGAGTTCCTGCTTTGTGTATGGATTGGTGTTAAAAAAGAAAGTACAAGACGCCCTAAACCCAATACAAAGCAAAATAATGAGTAAATTATGTCAGATGTCCAAAGTAACCCAATGTATTTCTTTTTTTTTAGACTGCTTTCATTACTCTAGATGAAGCAATCAAAATCACAAACAGAAGAGTGAATGCTATTGAGTATGGTAAGAATTTAATTTTCTCTCCATTAAGATCCTCAGCATTTCCTTTTTTCAAACCTCTTTGAATGATGTTTTTTTTTGTCTGGTAAAAGTCTTAACTTAATATCTAATCTTTTTCAGTTATCATACCCAAAATTGAAGCAACAATAACCTACATCATAGGGGAATTGGATGAAAGAGAGAGAGAAGAATTTTACAGGTATATACTTGCAAATGGTTTCTCTAACCAAAGCAACAAAGATAATGAAAGCCAGTTTGCGTCTATGAGAAATTCGTTAGTTGGCGACTGTATGGGAAATTTTGAGGAGCATTTTTCCAAGACTGAGACAGTTTTATATGGATTGGGTCTTTACTTTGGTTCTGTCAATGAAGAGCATGTGATAGAAGGTTCTATTTCAGCCTATCAATTTTTTAAGTATTTTAAATTGAATGTGTAATTTATTTTACTGTTGTTAATTACAGGTTGGTTCCAAATATTCATAATATGTGTTAAGCTGTCAGTAGCTTTGTTCTCCAGTGAAATATCTCACTTGTACTGTTATGTTCAATAAAATTCACATGCTTGTACTTTGTATAGGCTTAAGAAAATTCAGGAAAAGAAGAAGATTAATAAACAAAAGGCAGAAGCATTAAAGAAAGCTAAAGGAATAACTAATGGTGAGAACATTTACAACAATTCTCAAAACACCTCATGCAAAGTGCCTTTTGGTGCTACAGGCACCATACAAACAGCTTATTTACAAAATTTACACAAAAAACTAACATTACTGACAGATCAGAACTGGCCAATCATGACCAACCTCTACTTGAGTCTTACAGCCAGTAACATGACAGCAAAACTGACCAATTAGATTAACAAACCAAACCTATAACATTGGACCAACAATTGCTCTTTATTCAACTCTGTTAGGGTTTTCAAAACATCAGTCAAGACTCTCAACAAATATCCTTCTCGGAACTAATCTCACTGGGGGGACAACACAACAGGATCAAATGATAGTAGTCAGTGACAGAAGAATTGTATACTTATCTATAAGCAAAATCGACAACAATTTCTCTGATACCTGGAGGACATACTCCTAGTCCTTCACGAGGATCATCTTACAATCTGTTAACTGAAAAGAAAGAACAAGGGAACCTTGCTATGTGCACGAACTATATTTGAACCTCTACAATGTGTCATAAATTTTTTTTTTCTTTTTGTGGCAGATCAAACAGCAAATCTACTTGACGATGCAGAGGATGAAGACCTTCTTTTTAAGTAGTGTCTACGAAATGATTCACAGTGCCTAAGAACCTGAATTTTATTGCAGCTGTGATGAATTACAAGTTAATTATTACAAGTTTATTGTAAGTTGTACCTATATGTACACTGAACAGATGAGTGGAAGGGAAATCATCCTTCATTTTTATGATTGCATGAATCTTTGAAGAGGTAACTACATGTAATATAATTTTACAAGGTTGTGTAACTATGGTGTGAATACAAATTTATAGTTTGAAGGCAAACATGTAGGAGTATGTGTGCCTCTCTATCTGCAACTACATCAAGTTGAATATGTCTAAAAAAAAGTGGAGTGGTTTAACCCTGTATCTTACTGATAACAACTGAGTATGAACAACGTACCATTTTCTTTTAAGTTGAAATATATATGATATGTAATTAAAAAATATTGTTTCAATGTCAAAATAATTTAATTTTTTAATAGACACCATTTTGGATTGCATATATAGTAGAATCCCACTACTGTAACTGCAATGTGGTTAACCCACCCCCCTCCTGTTAACTCAAACAAGATCTGATTTCAGTTATGTACTATCACCTTACTGGAAACCCCATTAACTAGAACCATTTTTGTTCCCCTTGGGTGTTCAAATAAGCAGGTTCTACTTTACTTGGTCATTATATTTAGGTTGTCACCATACTTTCAAGCTGTAGACAAAGTTCTCTTTTTTCCTGATTGGTTTCCTAAGAAAATCAAAGACAATGTTGCATGATTCAAAATGGCCTTGTACACAAAATTCACCTTAACAAATTTCTAACATCTCTTTCAATTGTTTCTGATCCCAAATGCTTTTTTCTTCTTCACTCCCCAGAAAATTTCAATTTGATTTTGAAGACTAAGTCTTTTTCTCTTCTTTCTTTTTGTTTCGATATTTTACAACTTAACAACAGTGGAAGTTTCCTTTCAGCTCCATCCTTTAAAGGTTCTTCTCAGTGTAAGGAAGTGACAGTCTTGTTGAAATTTACAGCTAAGTCAACTGTCTAAAGATTTGAGCAGGAGAATTACTTTAATATTACTGGAATACACTATTAAGTTCAAAGCTTAAAAATCCCCCCCTCCCCCTTCCCACCCTGGCAAATTACAGGGGCAGGTGGGGATTTGAGTATGAAGTGTCAAGTCTTTCCAGCAGAATACAAGAGTGTTTAAGGTACATAGTTCACTTTTGTGAGTGAATAGCTCAGAAGTAAAGGTGCTAGGCATTTGAACACAGTTTTTGCCTTGGGGAAGGGAATTTGAATAAACCAATTTTAATGCCTGTGGAAGGAGGATGTTGAAGCTTCTAACTGATAAAGGGGATAAGTTTCTAAAGAAACTGTGGTGTTGTCTGTGGGAGAGTATAACAGGGTAATATAGTATTATCAACTGTGTTGATAACATAAACTGGCCACCATAACAAATTACAGAGCAGAAGTTTAGAGTGCAGGGCAAATGTTCAGCTAACCCTGAAAACATCAGCTCTGTAACTCTTTACAAGGGCCAATTTACTTTATCACCTGAGTTGGTAATACTAATTTTAAAAAAAATACCCTTCAAATTGATAGAGGCATAACTAATAACTTCAATACATCAATATCAAAGTAAGAATTATCTCTACAAGAATGAGTCAGAGAACTAGACTAAGTGTATTTTTCTCACTGTGTTTATTGAATTAAATGTAACACAATATCACTTGCTCTGTTTCAGTCATTACAAACCCATTTCATCGGATTTCAATTATTCCATTTTCCTGTTATGTTTAACTTAGTAATACAATGTACTTATTACATTGTTTCTTACCATTCTAAGGGTTAAATGTAAGAAATCTGATGACAAAAAAGTGTAATCAGAAATCTGTAAAATACAGCCAATGAATTCAAAATACATCTAGTTTCATCTCAAAAGACTTTGATTACAAAAAAGGACTGTGAGGAAGGTGATCAAGAACTTGTAAAAAAATAGAACAATGACACTTACATCATAATTTTTGTTGTTGTTGCATAACATATGCAACCCAGTGACATTCTTTGCCAAAATAGCTTCATCTGTAATTAGTAGTTATTGTATAATTCAGTAGCAAAGTGTTTTCATGGTTCTCTCGAGTTCCATAGCTGTTCGGAAGGATTTCAAGATAAGTTTAGGTTTAGATCCGATCCAAAAGGGTTTAAATAGTAGTTTAGTGTTTATTTTTTTGGTGTTTCATCCAACCATCAACACCCTTTAAACAAATTTGCAACAGGGTTTTCTTGAAGTACCTCATCTCTGTGACATCTTCATCTGATGCAAAAAAAAGCAGGTAGCTGACAGTACCTGCAATAACTGTAGTAACCTATCATGGCTAACATGACTTACAATGTAGCATTGATCCATCTCAGTAATACTCAGTCATCCTGAAAGATGAAATGTATAAGACACAAAATGTTTAATTGTATATTTCATGCTTTTGTCTTTTTCACGACTTTACTGACTAGTACAAGTAAAGGGAATGGCTTAATACCATAAAAAGTAAATAATAATAACAGCAAAAAGGGATATCATCAACAAACCAATGAGATCTGCTATACTTTTTTAACCTTAAGTTCAGAACTATCCACTGACCAATAACTACTAGGGACAGCTGTTCTTGAATCTTACAAAGAATAAAACTGCCAAAACTAACTGATAAGTATTTCACAAACAAGTCGTGTGCCATTTGACTCTGACAACTTTGACTCTGATGATGACTTCCAAGGATGACAAAAGTCCAGTCATTAGCACCAATCCTTTTCAGGGGAGGAAGAAGGAGGGGGGAATGGGGTACCTACATGCCACATGACCCACTACTGCTGCCATTAACTCTCTAACTCCCAAGATCTGATTGCTAATTCTCCCCACCAGCTGCTACACATTTCCCTGTAAATTGGTTACAAGAATTTGGTGTTCAATCAAGGTAATATCTTGTACCTGATAAAGTTAAGTATTCTCACTACCTGTTTGCTGGATAATGTATGGATATTACAGGGAGAAGTTACATGTTAATCACTTCTAAGAGTTAAAGGGTTAAGTTTGATCATCCCAAGATTCTCAATCATTAAAGCTGCTTGGGTCATGATCACTCCTTCTTAAAGGGAGACTAGTTCACACCAGGTAACCCTTGCATTTTTAATCCGCTCTTTCAGATTGATCAGCAATCCCCATTAGTACACCTGTCTTCCCTGAAGACACACACCATAATGAAGTAGCTAGGGCTCCAACCTTAACTTCCAATCTGATACTCACCCACTCATCATCCTCAGCACCATCTCCTTCATCTTGTGGAACATCTTGCTGTCCTTTGAAAGACATCACCTTGTCTGTCCAGGAGCTGCCTGCTCCTTCACCTCCAGTGTAATTTGCAGCTGTTGCGCTACCTGCATTGTCGAGTTTGACTATAAACTCTGTCACAAGGAAGGAGAATTGAGAATACTTTCATTTCTGTCATAAGTAACATTGTCATATTGTAAACCAATTTGGTTTGGTTATAAAAGACTTGGTGTGACAATGCTGAAAGAAAAAAAAAACAAAAAAAAAGGGGACATTGCTAAGGATAAGCTTTATACCATTTCTAAAGTATTTGTGGGTCTAATTTCTGATTGTGAACTTCAAGGTCACTATATACAACTTTTTTTCAGTTGTCTTAAATTCTTAAGTGATCTTCAGTTTGGTTGCACTGAATACATACAAAATGACAGTGATCTAAATTTTAAAGCATTAGACAATCCTTTGCCCAAATTGTGCAAAACAGCAGAAACAAAAGTGGGGAGTTCATTGAGAGCTTTATGATGAACTGAGAAACTGGATTAAGTCTTGAGAATAAAATTATTAGGCAACTTCAGGTTTATTAAAAACATGACAGTAGTGTGCCTCTTGCTTCTAGTGTTTCATGACTTTGTACTGTAATTTGCTTTACATATGTTACATTTATCATGTTAGTACTTTGTTTGGGTTTTGACTGACAGTCATGTATGTTGCTGTGGGCCACATGCACCCAGATTAGGTGAGTTTGGAGAAGTTGTTTGGCAAGTTTGTGTTGAAAAATAAATCTTTTTTCGTGAAGACAAGTGTAACTTGCAGACCAGCGAGTGATTTATTGTTGTGGGAGCAACAATAGTCAAAAAGACAAACCCAAACATAATCCATTCTGCAAATAATGTAAAATAGTGAGATTACCAATGAATGGACCTTCTCCTTTAGTCTTTAATCTGATGGGATCCCCTTGAAGTAGTTCCATTTTCTCAATGTCTTCCTCTGCACACCAGAATGCTTGACTGATCACATTTCCAGTCTCTGGAAGTTTGTTTTCTGTCAGTCTGGTCAACTCTGTCACTGTTATCATTCTTTTTGCCTCAGCTGCATCAATTTTATCAGAATCTGTGGATGCAGATGTCTCTGGAAAAAAAATTTCTCAAATTTAGAAAAATAAAGTGTTTTAGAATCAAAGTAAGGAGGGAAGACTGTGGACTAATTTCTGATGAAAACAACTGCAGGTTAACCAGCTTTTCAAGAAGTCTGGAGAGCACTCAAGGGAAGTTGTAAGTTATGCCTCAATCAACTCTTACACTTCTCTTGTGCTCTCCAAACCTCCCAAGTGCATCCATACCTCAATATACACACAGTGAGCATGAACCAATTCCTATGTGCAATATTGCATACCACAGAATCATTCCTGATCACAATACAAAAATTATCGATAGTGTCTTTGGATGAAGAGACAAACAACTGTACAAACCTCTAACTGTGTAGCTACAATAAACAAAACAGTTCTACTAAAAGTAAAAAAAAACTTACTGTAAGAAGACATTAGATAACCAGTGCTAACTTTCTTGTCCTTTCCATAGTTAGGGTCAATTTCCTTCCCGGTGAGGGAATCAAACTTCCTCTTCAGGGCTTTTGAGATCTCTATATGTAGCACTACATAGCGCCACTATATCGCAAATAAAAAGTTAGTTCATTGTGAAAATATATCGAATGCATTATTGGTAACCAATGGCTGAAGCAGAAATCAAAATTAAACATTAACAAAACGATACGGTGATTAAATAGAAAATACCTTCTGAGAACCCGAGAAGGGATCTGATACGGTAAATCTTAGTCGGCCATATACTTTACCCTCTACTATAATGCCGCCAGTCCTTTTACAGAGAGATAGAAGGGAAAGTTATTATGAGTAAATCCAAACAACCACTGAAAGAGTGCCATGCTATGCATTATATGTCGCTGAGTTGGTAGAATGTTGCAATCTTTAAATCAAACAAACCTTTGCCAGCGAAATAACTCTTCCGGTTCCCAACGTTTTTCCCATCTAATTGGAGTAACAGGAATCGATTCCAACGGTCTGTTGTCGTAGAGCATATGTGCACGAGTCATTCTAATGTCGGAAATTTCTAATGCAATATAAATTTCAAGGTCAATTTTCCACAGGCGTTCAACTTCCTCACGAGAGCCTGGAAAAATGTCCATTTGACGTCCGTCACGCCAGACCCTCCACGAAGGTCACGCAAAGGGAAAACACCGTTACGAAGGGCATTAATTAATGGCCAATTTACATTATCAACTCAGTAAATAAAAACTTTAAAAAAAATTTAAAAATTAAAAACTTTCAATCAAAAACAAATTTTGATTGGTTTTTACATGAGATCTATCAGATGATGTCACCACCGAAACCTTTTTTTTTTTTCTTTTTTATACCGTAGATATTTAGCAAGAAGACCATATGTTGCTGGGCGTCTATTCAGAGTGATAAATCACAGTTGACGTCAAAATGTGGTCAGTCACGCACTTGTCACGCACTCGGCTGCGAAAATGTTTTTAGACTTCTGGCAACCAATGGTCAACCGCGGGAGGTCAAGTAGATACAGAAATGCTCGATATCGGCATTGGAATGAAGAGACTACAGTGCACGAGGCACTGTCAGTTTGCAGAACAAGCGTGACTTCTACGATCTGTTATCACTGTTGTTCCTGTAATAAAGGAGTGCACTCTCGTGTAACACGAGTACAAAGTTGTAACACGAATGCAAATTACAAAAAGCGCGCGTGCGCTGCCAAAATTTCGTCTGTCTTGGACTATCTGTGCTGTTTTTCATGTAAATTATTAACAGATACAAACATAATTGCGAGTGCAATTTAGTGTAATAAACACTAGTAAATTTTTCAAAATTATAAATAGCGCGCGCTGCCAATATGTCGTCTGTCTTCATTTTCTAAGATGTTTTTTCATGCAAATTTTTATCAAGTAATAACATGAGTTCGAGTGCGATTTCTCTGTCTCCTGAAGGAGAAACAGCTCTCCTCTTTATGTAGACTAAGGAACTTACGAAGCCCTAAACCACACACGCCGTCAAAAAGCGTATTTTTAGATAGCAAATAGAGAAGCTTGACTGCGAGATGTTCATCAATAAAGCCAATTTCTCAATTTATTACAAACAGGTCACAAAAATAATTATACATTCCCTTCTAGAAGAAGCTTAAAATAATAACGAGACAGAAGAATAAATTATACATTAAATAGGATCTCTCTCCCCCCCCCCTTAAATACGATCCCTTGTCCTAACTCATATGTATTGAAAGTAATAAACTTGGAGCATGAAGGAAGCGCATTACCAAAATTAATAATTTTAATAGTTCAGTATGATTACCCGTATCTCAGCTTTACTATTGGCTAAAAAAAGTGCAGTTTTTTCGCTACATAGCCAGTACTTATTTAATAATAATTTGACACATGCATATTTAGGCCAACAGTTTACTGGCGCAACAAGCTTGACCACAGCATCCATTTCTCTACTGAGTACCTTTGACAAAACAAATTGTTTAAACTTCATCCAGGAATATCCCTTAGTAAGTCGTCGACCATTAATAACGATAAGATTACACATACTCTTCATCCCATTTGCGGGATTTAACTAAAGATAATAATGTCTTCATTAACTGATCCTTCCTAAAATTAGTAGCAACATATATAACCTGTCAATCAATAAGAAACATTATTTTCAATTGTTTCGGGTCCTAAAGTACGCGAGGTTTGTCTGATGTTGAATAAAAACAACTCCCCGACTTACCAAACTTGCCTTTACCAAACATCAAAATGTCTCTTTCATTCAAAAAGAATTAAAGTAAAAAGCTTCGATCTTATGTCAAATTCCTTAATATGATCACGTACTTTAAGGCCGTCAAGCATTAGAATAATTATCTTTTAATTGTTGTATGAAATTGTCCATAAATTAAATACCATTTCATTCAATACAAAACAATGCCAAGATGCAATTGTCAAAATATTGCCCATGAACTCGAGCGATTATAAATTTGTGCTCAGTTATTTTAAATTTTTACTCGAGAGTACAAAATTATTTTCAAACTAAGTTTAGCTTATCTCTCAGCAAAGTAAGAAAATATTCATCTTAATTTTTGCGTTAAAAAATATATTTTCAAACAAATGATTCCGTTAACAGCTGTATACAAAAATATACACTCTATGAGAAACCCCATATGGTTTCTACGTTTTGTACGATTCATAAATTATTGTGAAAATTTCCAAATAATTCTTCAAAAAAAAAAAGTGCGGATTATTGACTGAAGACGCCAAAATTAAAAAAAAAATTAAAAATTACGCAGAGTTTCTTTCAGAAATAGTATTGATCTGCGGCCTGAAAGAAAATCGCAGCGTGTCTCTTACTCGGCGACAAATATTTGCGTAAATCATCAAAACAAAAAGACATTTTGTGGTTTGATTCAATTTCACCAAATTCAGAACAAACGCACTTAAAATGTTGAAAACTTTACTTTTAGCAAAATAAAGCGAAAGTGTTTCATTGCGTTATATTTAACATTGCACATTAATTCCGTCAACTACGTGACTACTAAATGGCATAAAATACCAAATTCATTTCTCTATATCGCCAAAAGCGTGTTCAGTTGATAAGCACCTCTTGACGAATAAAAGGTCAATTTTGTAATGGTTCACTGGTTTTTAAAATCCAGTTATTTTCACTTTTTCCTCTTTCACTCACGAACGCCCCACCTCTCTGTTTCTCTCCCCTTAGGATCGTTGGATCTAATATTCCACGATAATAAATTAATGGAATGATAACAATTTAAAATACCAAACCGAAAAAATTAGCCATCGTAAACATTTCTTAACATCATTTTAAGAGAATCTCGTCAAAATAATTCTAAATGATTGAAAGGGTCATAAACGCGGTTTGACCTCATTTTATGAATTAAATAGTCTTAAAACATACTAAATTTGTCAACCTAATAACCTAAAAATTCACTAGTATAGCATAACCCCTCTCAAAACTACAGAACGAAGGACTTCGATGTAAGAGCACCCACGTCTTCGAGATTGGGCTGTAGATTTCCGGCTTAAAATTTTATAAATTATTTCACTACCACAGGATTCCTCAAACTAGATTCGTGGCAAATTGACGCTAGATATTAAGTTTCTCCGAGAAAATGTCATACTTCAGCTCAAAGATGGCTGCAGTACTTACACTAGAATCTTACTTACAATATTTACGAACAAATTACCAACTTTGGTCACGGAAAAAATTGCTACACATACATTGCGGTGATTTTCGCTTCTTTCGACCATTTCATGGCCCTGAAAATGTCTCTGAGCGCTGCAACAGTGGAAGTGTCTCTCTGGCCCCATTCCACAAGCATAGCCTCAGTTGCTGTTCTCCTATCCAAAGCAAAATTATTGATCTGGGTGCTGTTGAATTTGAGTCGTCCCCCAAACTGTTTCCATCTGTCTCCGGGATTTAAATATTGCGATAGATCCGTAATAAGGGTGTAAGGAGCTTCTCGTAGCAATTTATCACCTGAATTGACAAAGAAATGAAAGTGGTATTACAATCAAGATAGTGAATTTGAAACCGACAAAGAAAGGCAATTCTCATGAGGGCATAAAAAGGTCTCCTTTTACCACAAAATCCCACATGAAAAATTTCTTTGTGGCTCAAGATTGAATAAAATAAGCTCCCACGCCCTCTGGTTGGAGGAGAAGTAGAAGGGGACGATCTTAGAGTTAAGTGAAGAAAGGCTTACATCCGCAAAAAAAATACGAATGATTAAAAACAAAGCTGTATAAAAAAAAGCAACAACAATAAAAACAAACGATGCCACAAACCTTGTCGTCCTCCAATACAGGGTAAAGAGGTGTAAGGATTTTCTACAGCTCCTACGACTTCACTTGAGTTTGATCTCGTACTGGGTTCCTCGCAAGAATCTACTGAGATAAAACGCATATATAACCTTGATGACACGACTCTTTCACTTTACCAAAACGTTGAATAAACAATTGCGACCTTCAGTGCACTTCTCTACGCAGCCTAGACTACGAGCAGTCTCTCTCATTAGGCAAATTATGTAACGCAAGTAAAAAAGCTTAACTGGAACTTTCGGAAAACTAGTTGTGTGACTCACTCACAGAGTTCCGCGCGCTGCGCTAACATCAATAATTTTCCAATGATCCTTTTTATAAATTTTTTTTTTTTTGCTTACACGACGGACTTCGCCGAAAAGTAGGAACTGCTCGTGGCTTAGCGCAGCGGGTTACCGATTTATACCTTAAACATCGTTAAACAGCAAGAAAAGTTAATCATACCCGACTTGCCCCTGTTCTTTGTGCGTTTTCTGTTATTCCGCCTCCTGTGCAGGACAACAATGGTCCCAACAATTATAAGTACAACCAGCAATGCGACCAGAGAGTACAAGACAGCCTGATAGTTAGTTTCTTCCTCTTCCAAAGATTCATATTCTTTCTTCTTCCCCGTTACAGCCGTCGTAGACGATATAATCGCTGAAACAGAATTAGTAAGACGTGAGGATGGCGTCCAAGTTGCCTGAACCGCACCTTCTTCCCAGAGTCTCTCTTGTGTACCCACCCACTGAAACGTTTCAGGGGGAGGGGGAGGGGAAAGGGAAGGGAGGGGACCCCAGTGACGAGGTTGTCCTTAGCCAGAGGGCACACAGTCACAAGGACTACCTTTAAGAAATTTTCACTACAATTTAGGGATTGCCTATACCTTACGGTGTGCCTTTTCATCATTCCATTTTAAAATGTCACACATTTCATTAAAAATCTCTAAAACTTTCTTATATTTTGGCGGTAAAATCGCATTCTCGACCACTGATGATAAATTTTTTTCCTTAAGTAACTCCCATGAGTGATCAAGACAGAATTTCTCCTCACAATATCAATATAATATCATCCAGATAAGTGATGAGAATAAAGAAAAATATTAATTTGAGGATAATTAGTTGATCCAATACTAAATTCTCTGAACTAACATTATAAGAATTGTATGGTTGACAGTGAGAAGAATTACAAATTCGATCTGAGAGTTAAAGGGTTAAAGCACTGCACCTCACAGGTGAACTGCAATTTAAGCAATCACACAAAAAAAGCCTGAAAGAAATTCAGGCTTCGACGGGATTCAAACCCATGCCTCCTCCCAGATACTAGTTGGGAGTTGGGGGCTACTACATGTCAACTAAGCTGCGAAGCCGCACTTTGCGAGCAGGGTTCATTTCGTGGGTGTTCTTCTTTCCAGTGGAGGAATCTGATCAAAATTTTTGAGTGGTATTTATTTTATTAAAAATTATGCACCTAAGCGATTATCTATAATTTTTTAAAGCAACCTATATCCAAAAAAAAATTGATAAAGAGAGACTTACTGGAAAGAGTTGAAAAAGATTCAGATCCTGATGAAGATTTTGACGGCTCTTCCTTCGCTATCCGTGTATCACCATTAGTTCGTGGCTTTGATTTGGTGGGTACAAGTAAAAAAGGTTTCTGTTTCGAATTATTAAAATCTTTTTCCGGTGTGCACTTTGTGTCTCTTCTTCGTATGCAGGTTTCTTTAACAACCTCTCCCTTCTGACACTTGCTACATGGTTTACAAGCATCAAAGCCCTTGCCAACTGAGAATGTTTTTCCCTGACAAGAAAGAAAAGACAATTAACAAACTTGATTTGAAATCAGTAAAATAGGGCTGTAAGTATCTTTTTACCATGAATAAAAATAATTTTGAATTTCATCTATGGGGAATTCTCTTAACAAAAACTTTGTCTTTTCTCGTCACAATGTTACTGAATAAGGTATCGATATTTGGAGGAGAAATTAGCAAAGGGCTCCGTATGAAACCTCAATGGCCGTATTTATTTGATATTGATCATTTCTAGTATCGCGTTTCACTGATCACTGAGGTCATCTGTATCGGACGTTTGTCTGTTTCATGGTTCTCGAATCTACTTTGACGTACTGCTTTTGAGACACGTGTCATTAAATATATTCGTCGTCCGCATATTTTGGTCGTCTAATTCTAATGCCGTCTTATTCTTCGTATCGGTAGAGTGTTTTTTTTCATCGAGCGTCTCAAAGCCAAAAACTAAAGGAATCGCGCCGGCTAATATATTAGAGCGAAGGAAAACGCCCTTAAGTGCCATAAAGAGCTCAAATTAATAACAGGCAGAAAAATGCGGTTGAATAAGACGTCATTAGTTTCTGTTTTGAAAATGATTGGTTAAGTTTTTGAACCAATCATTGTGTGAAGTAGAGCAAAACCTAAGCGATAACTAATTATTTTTGACACTTGATTAAAGACGCGCTATCGTCTGGGTAGTAATCAGGTTAGCGTAATAAAATTTTTCTTTTAATTGGAATATAAGCTTTAAATAATCATTTCCTTGGATGAAAAAACATCAAAGAGGTAAGATTAAGCCTTTAACACCTGGGACTGATTGGCAGCTAATTTCTCCTCACAGCATCACAGCTGAATTAAACATTAGGGTCGTGAGAATAAAAAAATGATCGTGAACTGAAGAAGCTATTGACCGTTAAACAAATTCTCTTTCTCGCTATCATAGGAAGTTGAGAGAGAACGGTGTGGAGAATATACGCACTGATCCAGTAGTGTAAAGGGTTAAACCAAAACGAAACAAGGATGGCTATGAATAGGGATGATTGCCAACGATTGCACTTGAAAAAACTTGAAAAACTCAAAAGTTTCGTTATTCAAGATGAAAATATGGTAGCATCGGTCATTTAGGAAGAAGTTACAGGTAGATCAGAGTATTTTAGGACTTACCCTCTCACACCGTTCACAAACTGTGTTCGTCGTTGCTGTGCAATTTTTCACAAATCCATATCCTCGTTTACATGGCTGGCACTTGAGACAAATCAGAAATCCGTTAAAGTAGTGACCAGGTAGGCACTCGCACTTCGTGTCCGAGGTAGGGGTACATGCTTTGACCATCACGTTGTTCCTACCCATACACCTTTTACACGTCGAACACATTCGTGCATTTTCGTGAGCCGAAAATGTACCATTTGGACACTTCTGACAAACCAAAGCAGTTGAATTAAGAAAGGTTCCTGGACCGCATCCCACGGCGATTGTCTGCGAAGAGAAAGTGAAATCAGTTCTTTCTTTTTTTTTTTTTTGAGGTTTTGCTGTTCCAGTCCTTGTAAGTTGGTTTATCATGATAGTATTGATAAAAAGGAATCCTCATAAAGCTATTTTTAATTTCATTCGATAGTGAAAATTTGACAATAAATACAAGCGACCAAGCCGTTTTTATGACCAAACAGGCCCCCTTTGACATCAAAATCCCCACAACCCCTCCCTACTCAAACACATTTTCCGTTTCGTTAAGGGGAGGAGGAAAACTTGCTCAGGCCAGCTTTTGAGCCCGGTATTGTTGAGTTTCAGTTCAATTTGCGAGAGCCACCTAAGCAAGACATACAAGACAATGCGTCTTAACTTTCCCCTCTCACAACACCGGCTGTCATGTAATTCGCGACAACACCAAACCGTGACTCATGGTGACTAAGTTCCGTGATGCATGCAAATCCGGATCATGGGCAAATACAAAGGGGGCCCCATGTCAAAACAGTCTTTGACACTAACCGAAAATTTGGCAGAAATAAGTAAAGACAGTAAAAATTAAGGATTATTCCAAATTATGTTTTGACTTGCTACGCTTATCATGCGATTACTTTGTCCATTGCTTAGCGTTCGTACTAAGTCTCGTCACGTTGTTAACGCACGTTCGACATTTATTTCTGCTAAAAGTGTCATTGTTCAATCAAAATTTAAGGTCAGGAGAAAATGATAGAAGCCTTTTTATTGTGAATTAAAAATTTTAGGGAAACAGTAAATTTTTCTTCCTCTTCTTCACGTTTTTACATGATAATGTATTTAATATTGTAAGGAGAAATCACTCATTTGTCAAGGAAGCTGCACCATACTGCCCGTTTTTTGTTTTTATGTTTTTTTGTTTCTTTCTTTGGGTCTCTATTCGTTTGTGTTTTGTTCTGTGTTTTTTTGCATTTTTTCTTCTTTGCAGGAGGAATAAGGAAATTTTTTTTATCTTCGCGTCACAATCAATCTTCAGACAACATCTAAAAGAACTCGCCGTTTACATCCCTCATGTTTACCGCAGTGAAGCACCACTCCAAGCAAGCCCACATTAATCGCAAATAATGAACCCTGAACGCCGCTTCTCACGTCAGATTTCAATGAAAAATTTAGTAAAAACTTTACAACTAAAAGGCAAAAAATGGTGCTTTTCTTTTGAAACCCCTCTAATTTCCATGTAATTGTCATGATACTGAAAACATCTTAATTGAAGTCAGAAAAACACTGCACAGGGTCACGTCTTGGGGGTTTAAAGCAACTTTTCATTTGACCGCTCAGTTATGTTTTCTAATTTTGTTTACAGGGTTCATGTGACATGTACTCTTCGACCTAGGAGGTAAAAAAAGTTCTAATAAAATATTTCACACCGAAGTGAAAGGTAAATTGCCCTTTACAGCGTTGCGTGCTTGACTTCATGCACGGGTAATTTACACAGACATCTCGGTAAATAACACACGCGAATAATATCAGACTGCAAACAAACTAACCACTTCACGGTCTACGAAAGAGCAAAATTAACCGTCCAAAAAGGGTGATTTATACTTAAATTAAGACGAAGTTTCAACGGAAGTCCACAAAACAGAACACAGTTAAAATCCTCCCCGCTGAAATGAGCCCTAACATAGCGTGAGCTAGCACGAAAAGCCAATTAATCGAGCTTGGCTTTATGTGGTTTCCGCCAACACTTAAGTCGGTTTACATTCTAATGTTTGGCGGAAAAAGGTACGAAAAAAGGTCCTCTCAACCGTTTTAACATGTGAAATAGACAACCAGTAAAATAATTAACATATCAGTGGAATAAAAAAAGTTGATTTCGCTTTCCATTGTAAAAATAACGCCACAAATTCAAATGTTAGACAATGATATTTCCGTCGTCGAAAAGGCGCTGACTTGGCAAAAAGATTTTGGCTGGTCACGAAATGTTTATCAAGCGCTGGATTCGAACGGGTGCACCTCCTTTAAGCACAAAATACTTCTACATTTTAAACATGACCTGCAACAAAGTGAGAGGATAGAATGGTTTATCGCCTTGTACAGTGATAACATAAATCTCCACTTGAAATGCCAATTTCCCGCAGGACGAGCATGGTGAAGCAACACCAAGCCACAAACTTTACCTTTAAACTGAAAAAATGTTTCCTTGGCGATTTCCTTAACAAGAGTGGTTTCGTAATCTTAAATTATCTACAAACGCAAACAATATCTTCTGTTTACGATGAAAATTCACCAACACCTTGTTAACGTGCGGATTCATTCAAAACCACTCGCATTAATAACTTGAACAAACATATCATGGCTGCTTTGGCGCCTGCGTCGAAATAACCAAATTTCGCGAAGCAAGTTATGTACCACGGAAATTCGGAGTTTGAAAGTTCTTCGCAGATTACCTCATAAGGAGAAACATTTAACTAAAACGCATCTGATAAGCTGAGCTTAACCTTAAATTTTCAGTTCAGATTTCTCCCTCGCTCACACTTGATATTTTTTTTAAAAGAACATGTGTAGGCGTATGACTTGTGCAATTTGACCATACACACAATATTAGTAATACTGACCAAATTTTCTCGTTGGTCACCGCGATTGCGAACTAAATTCCTGTAGGAATAATTCTAAATTTCGCTTAAAAAATGCAATTCTGAAGAAAGCCCGACATATCGCGCACGGATGAACATTTTATCAGTCGATTGAAAGTAAATATGTTTACTACAAACGATGTCTTCTGTCGACATCATAATAAACACAAACAAATATAAAAAACGATCTCCAACCTGTACGCTGTGAAAACGTGAAAACGGCATTCCCTGTGATAATAAAACTACGCACCAAAGATACTCAAAGCTTCCAAAACCCATTTTGGGCTTTTTAACGACGGTGCAGAAGAAACGCAACTTTCCTGCTAGGCAATGTATGAGTTAATGTCAAGTTCGCCGGGCGTAATATGGGGCTATTGTTCCAGCACTGCCAATCATTTACTTAAAATGCGTCTTGACTTTCAATGTCGTGCTCAGGCATATTTGAAAAGACCACTGATAGAATTGTGCTGTAAAAAAGGTTTTAACTTTCTTTAAATCTATGTTCCATTTTTATCGCATCATTTTCCGCCAAGAGTGTGTGTTAAAAATAGCATTATGTAAAGCAAGAACAATTTCCCATATTCACGTACCAAATACACAATTAGGAGCAAATTTAGCTCTCAATGAAAAAAGTTTCATTTCTTTTCCTTTCCACCGAAAATGTCTCAAGCCGAAATGACAAGCCATTTTTCCACACATGTGTAGACAAACGCATCAAACAATTAGCTTAAAAGATAACAAATATTCGAGGGACGAAGTCCATTTTCTATGTAATTTATATTAAGCGACATTCAATTACAGAAAGAGACAGTTAGTCGCAACAATTCAAATGTTTACCATCTAAATTTCCGATTCTACCCACGAAGGTTTGAAAAAATGCACTAAAAGGCAATACAGAAACGCCTTTTCCTTACTAGGAGCGATTCATGCACGAGTGACGCCCTTTACTAACTTAAATATGGATATATTTTATTATTGAGAATGAAAACTTCTGTTCTCAAAGATTCAAGACGATCCATACTTTTAACATAACATTTGCGACAAGAACAATAACGCATCATTATAGGAAAAACGAATATGTAAAAATTTGGCTATAGAACATGTCGCCTTGAGTTCACATTTAAGTCACGTGCAATAAATTTCAGTAGAATTCAATTATTGTAAGTGAACATAATTTGTCTTCTGTTCTCGAGTTAATACCCCTCAGTTGCCATCAGACCTCTTCGTAGAAAACAGAACTTATATTAATACTTATATCTTTAAGGAAAGTGCCAAAGGTAAAATATTTTCTTTGGCTACGAGCAATAATTAAAACCTATGAGCTATTTAAGATAAAATGTGACCCTTGTTCAGATAATAGCCTGCCAGAAATAGGTCACGCAAGCATGTATCATTGCAAAATCTTACTTGAAATATTTTTAAGTGAGAAACATGGCATCTGGACCGAAAAAAATCAAGTGCACTATCCACTAAATAATCTTCAAAGAAGTTCGTTTATTAGAAACAGAAAGCATTCTAATCGCAGCGCTGTAGACCGCGCGAAACACTATGGCGCTAGCTTTGTCTAGCAGATCACGACATATTATTCAATCTGTTTGCTTTATATTGCTTTGGTATGAATTCGCGTTCAAGTAGTTAAAACATCATGCTAATTTTCTCCGTTTTCCTGTTTTGTTTTACAACAGTAAGCATTACCTCCCCTATAAAGTGTTTATTTTCTTGTATTTGTGTCCGACAAAGCGTTAAGCAAGAAAGGAAATGTGTATAGTACGTGATTTGTTCATGTGAGCTAAACAATATTACACTTGAAAGCGCTGTATGCGTCGTTTTACACGTACAACAAAGAGTTCTGTGAAGTGGTAAAACAGGCGACGAAAAACTGTGCGGGAGAAGAGTATTTAACCAAAATGCCGTTCCGATGGGAAATAGAGTTCCAGCTGTGTAAAACAAATCGAACGGTTTCCGGTCCTGAAATCAGACCCGTCAAACACGCAACCCAATGAAGCTTTTATCTATATTGTATGCAGGGCTTTTTAATGAAAAAGCGCATTAAACAATTTTGAGTGGAAAATTGGTTTTAAAAAAATCTGTAAATTTGAAAGTACACATCGTTTCCTAGATTGCGATAGAACGATAGATCCGTAAGACTGAGCGATATTTCCGGCGAAAGGAAACAGTTTGGAATTTTAATACATTCGCGATGGAATTTCCTTGACATCTTGTATTTAATCCATATCGACAACGATGCGTCTTTACTGAAGTAATGAATTACTAGATTACGACGCGATTTAGTTTGTTTTGCCACTTCACCACTTGACAACATGGGAGCATCTTGCAAAAACGAAAGAGTTGTTTTCCTCGACGAAATTATCCCCCGAGGACTTAAGCCACCTTGGCTTTTGCAAATATTTTTGTCCATTTCAAAGAGCTGTTTTCGCCGACGAAAATGAATAACTCTAAGGCACCATTCCACAAGTACGCCTTACAGGTGAATTATTTCAACTATGCTGGTGCTGTTTTGTTGTAAATAAGGGTCGATTAGACCTTTCGATCTTTAGTAGCTCTCCCATCGCGATTTCCACAGTCAAAATAATTGCGGTCTGCAATTTAGCTCATTTTGCCACGGGCATTGAACGCATGATGTTTTGTTTTATAACATATTTGCCAACATTAGACTTACGACTGGCGCCCCGCAATACACGAGACTCACAGCAAGCTATATCTTCGTAAAAGAAAAAAAAAGGTAAACACGACACGCTCAATGCTCTGCTTTGTGCAATTTTCACTCGACTGACACCGCAAAGTGCAGCAATGAAAAGAATCTTAAATTTAATTGTGGTCTCTATTTATTGCGTATTGTTTTCGTGAGGCAAGTTTGAACAGATGCAGGGAGGAGGGTCAGTTTACAAGTCGCCCGAGCATACAGGCCGGCTAACACGAGCCGACAAAGAATGCTACTTACCATCATTTTAGATGTTTAATTTGCCGAAAAGATGCGAGAAAAAGAAAACACTCTTGAAATGGATTAAGAAACTCTAGCGAAGCCAAAAGTGCCGCCAACATTTAAGACGGCGTAATGCTAGCTAATGTGAATCAAGCGAAGTAAAGCGATTTGTTGAAATTTTGTCCGCAGGGCAAAGGCCCCAAATGAAGCGTTGTCAAACGCCTTTTCCTTTTCTGCTTTCCAGTAACGAGTATTGGGTTGCTTTGCCCGAGTGTTTTAGTCGCTGTTATGTTTTGCAGTCCAAACAAGTCGGATATTTGTATCTCGCAGTTGCTTTCAAACCACACAGCAATTAGTTGTACATTGATGGAACCGCGTTGAAAGTTAATTATTGCAAAACCCAAATCAAAACATATCTTTCAAAATAAACAACGAATCTACTCAACACGAAAGAGAACTAGGAATTATATCCTAATTTAGCACAAATATCGAGTTCAAGACGGCTAGTCGCCTGACGATAGCAGCTGTATTCGATTTTCGCATTCACATGGTGGTCTCCAGAACATATGATACGTGATACTTTGTTAAAAGCATGTGCTTGTGCGATCTCTGAAGACACGAAAACTTCTCAGCGAAAGGAATAGGTGTAGAACCCACAGCTGAAACGACAACAGCGCAAGAATGAAGAATAAATCCCTCGTGAAAAGCTAGAGTGAGATGTGAATCGTGTCAATTTCCATTTGTATTGGAACTGTGTGTTGTCACGAGCATAAATAGCAACCAAAGGGAGATTTTATCATAACTGCTTTCAAAAACATCCTATGATTATTCGCATCAAACAACCCCGTGAAAACATAATTTTTTGTGTCATTCATAGAACTAATCTGAACGCTAATGGCCCTGAAACGTTTCGAAAGCGACTCGGTCGTCCAACGCCAAGACGATGAAATAAGCAAGGTAATCAAAACCATTCTAGATTTCATAGTGCGGACGCCTCGAAGCCAATATGATACGAAGAAATTGCTATGTTTTGTAGAAAACAACTTAAAAAAGATGAAGGACCTACCGTAATCAGCAAAGAGCTCCCGAAAATAGTCGCCAGAAGCGCGAGAGAGCGCGCTACCATCTTTGGTCCCTCCTCGATCCGCGAAAATGCTAAGCTCGGCAATCTTTTTTGAAGGTCGACCCCACGTGAGTGTGTTCGGGTTTTTTCCCTTCCATGTGACGTCACTGTTTATTTTTGTCATGCCTTGATTCCCATGGGTTCCCGCGACATTCTTGAAAGTCTTGTACATTAGAGGGATTTGGAAAAGAAACTTATTAATTGGATTAACTTTATTTTAAGAGAGTAAACACCTCAAAGAATCATAGCAACGTATTGTTTTAGAGCCAGAGAATTATTTGAATTAATTTGTGACTGAAATGACAGGGAAAGGAAAAATCAAAAGTGGTTTTATTCGAGAATGGAGCAGATGTCATCGACCAGAGGCCCATCGCCGCCAATACTGCTCAATTGATAAGACCTACATTCAGGCAGACTCTTTTGAAAGAAAAAAAAGAACAAAATTATTCTTCTTCCAAGATCGGTTGAAAAAAAATAATGAATAACTGTTTATGTTTAGTGACCACCAAGGTTTTGAAGGTACAAGATTACCGTCACAGAAAGTGGGGCCAAGGTAATCAAATGGATCGACAAGATACTTTAAGTGCCATATGCGGAAATAATTTAACTGGCAGAGAGTGATAAGCGCGTGATGGCCTCTTTACAGGCGCGCGAGATTGAAACGCCCTCCCAATCCTTTGATCAGTTCTTATTATACTGTTATATTCGCCCGATTACTTTCCACAATTGACGAGCGGGTTTCGGAAATCATCTGACGTCATAAGCTTTAGCTCATCTAATTGTAAAAGTGTATATATACTTCAAGTTTACTTCCCACAAAATACCTCTACAGTCTGGGAGTCTAGAAATGTAACAAAGCATGTTGTTATTCTGATGTATCAAACAAGCTAGGCATCTTTTTCATTTCTGTCAGTAATTCTTATAAATGGTATATCGAATACCCCAGGTCAAAGAGGTCATAATCTCTCTTTTGATTTATTCCTGCCGCTTGGTTCATTCAAACTTGATCCGAAGAACAACAAGGACGAAGGGGTTGGAAATTTTTGCACTCAAATATTGACGTCGTCTCTCAACAGTAAAGAAAAGAGTTCCTTATGATTAGATATCGAGGAAAGTTGTCGCAAAAAGAGGAATTTTGTCATCGACTTCTTAAATTTCAATATGTTTAAATCCCCTTTATCATTTCCAGAGCGCTGTACGTAATTTGCCCTTTATGGGAGTGGCCGACTCAGTGCTTTGGGAATGTCAGTGAACCAGTATCAGATCGTTAAAGGAATGTGTTTATATTACCATGGTCAGACCAATTGACGACTCGTCGCAATTTCGAACTCAAAACAATTCATTTGTTTGGTAACATAACTCCAAAATTAGCAAGTTTCGACTTTGGTGTGACTCCCAGTTTAAAAAGGTTTTCTCTCTGAGCTGAAAATAGAACGAAATCAATCTACGAATCATTTGCCGCCCACAGGTGAAAACCCCAAGTCTCTTAAAAAAACATTGCATGCTTATAAAAGCACGAGTCTTTTCCAATTTAAGATCTTCTTTCATTTTGGGGTAATGTGATGTAAAATAATCTCTTCGGCGCCTATTCGAAACGATTATTTTAATAGCTCGGCTTTTTTTCTTCTCTACTTCCGGCGACTGCCCAAATTGAACACAACCAGGCTAATAACGGCATCAGGCGAATTGCTCAAAGAAAAATTAATAATTTTCGCAAAAGTTCTGATTCGACGCCGCTTCATCAATCAGTTCTTAAAGTTCGATTTGAGTCCCTGGAGGCTGGGAAAGCGCAAGGATGTTCGATGAAAAAGTCAAGGAGGAAGTGATAAACCATGATCAATCGCAGCGGGATGTTTGAGAACGAGACGATTCAATGACATTTAGACGGCTTGATGATTATGACAAAGCTTTCACGAACACTTATTTTGTCGTTTCACCTTAAACGAGACCTTGGTTTTTATAGACATCGGACCTACGTTCTGTTAAAAAAAAAAAAAAAGGGTAAATGGCATGCTTTTGAATAAGTGTGTCATCCTGTTGGAGCTTTTCACGGTTTCTAGGGCACGAGGCGACAACGGGTATTGATATGCTAATCCCCTTGAATGGCATGATAATCTTATATCAGCGCAATTTCATCCAACAATGGCTTTAAGTGTCTCTGACAGTTTGCCATCACTTGCATATTTGTACTGCCACGTCTTCTTTGTCCAGATGCAAAATATGTCAGGAAGAAATATTCAACGCACTGTGCAAAAAATTCTCTCTGTTGAGCAAGATAAATATTTTTCCAATAGTCGACAAATCAAAGCACACACGCGACGAATGGAAAATAATTCTAACCCTTTTTTCTCAAGTGCTCTTTGCCCCGATTTCATGTGCAAGTGTTCACAACTTTGATCAATATCGACCTAGTAACAGCTTAGCTCTCTTACTGCTCTCTGTAGCTCAAGGTAGAGCATCGGAGCGCGGTATACGTCGAACAAAGGTCTGAAGTTCGATTTCTCAATGAGGACTTTAATAATTTTATTTGTTCTACGCTCGTGACGAGATGAATAACACTTTCTTTGACAAGATCACAATTAGACTCGGTGATCAGCTCACTGAGTGATTCAAGTTATTAAACGTGCAGTGATATAAGAAGATCCTTTATCAACCTTTTACATCCTAGCATCAGTATGCATATTCTCCACACTGTTCTCTATACATTTCCCTAGGTGCTCGCCCGGAGAATTCATTTAACAATCAAGAGCTTCTTTAGGGAGAAATTAGATGCTAGATACTCTCAGGGGTCAAGGGAAATGTATTTTACTGATAGGAGGGCATCACGTCAAGGAGTCAGAGTATCTGTGAACACTTCTTGCATTGGTCAATTTATGATTCATAAACAAGATTTAAGCATCGCTTTGACCTTTACTAATTAAAAAAAATATGGATCGAAGGCACAAATACTCGAGTTCTTGGTAGAATCGAATAGCATACAAGGCCATAACTGCTTCTTCACTCGCCTTCTAAGGCTGCTAATAGCATATCTCTCTGCATGATTCATAAACAATTTTATGCGTTTGGGACGCGTTGAATCCGTGGCTTAAAATATTTGTGTTCACATACAGTAAAATATTAACTCTTTTTATCATTTCTACCCATTATCAGATAAAAAATATTGCTTGGGTATTCAAATGCAAGCGCTGTTTAAATGATTTCGAGTTCCCAAATGATGTCAACAGCTTATTCTAAACAAACACACAGCATTCGCTTTCTATCCTTAGAGGAGAAAAAAAGTAACCTAACTTTTTTAGTAACGGGGCAGTACACCGTTGTCAAAGATGTAATTATCGACCTTAAAAGCGGAAATAAGTTATGCGAAAATTCCATATATATTGGGCTCAGCGGTAATGAAGAGACGGTTACATTAACCGAAAAGGCGCCTCACCTTTAGGCGACGGCGGCCTCTTAGATGCAGCGTTTACTCCGGAGCGAAGCCGATAAGAATGAATACACTGCTTAAGGCTTTATGCGGCCAATTGCATCTCATAGAAGTGGAGAAAAAACTACAATCTAAGGCCGTGTTCTAATTAGGATGAACCGTTTCAACCGCAACCGATAAAGGTTGAAGTGGTTGTTATCTCGAAATATAAATCCATTGACCATCTACGTTTTCGGTTGAAAATAGCTTGTGGTAAAAGTCATTATCAAACAAAAAATTCTAATCATTATTCTTCTTGTGGCACGATTCCTACTCCTTCTTCGCTAATTTGCACACTTTTGAATTTCCTTTAATTCCGAATTTCTTTCAGTTTTACTCGTTACTTGTTTTCACGATAACAAAACTTTTTTTTTCTTTTTTTTCCCCTCACGTTCATAGCGAGCGGGGAAGCCGCCAAATAAAGCCTGCGGTCACCATTATATAAGCATGAGACGACAACGGTTGCTATCCATTTTATTTCAACCTGGTTGACCGATTGAAAGAGTTGATCAACCAAATCCACTTAAAACGGTTTTTCCCTGTTGGAAAATTGAAAACCAAAATGAGGGAACCATCCGAAAGACCATAAAACGGCTAATATCGATAGAATACGACCTAAGTTACTGTAAGCCAGCTCTCCGGTTCCCAGGTCTCCCGCAGTAAAGAGACTGATACCTAAGAAATATTGTAGACAAGCAAAAGGGATTGGCTTTTAACCACACGCACTGTTTTAAATTACTTTTTGGCCTTTTGGAGCAGCTTTTGACATAATTTCTGTACATTTTAAGAACACCATCCGCAGCTGTATTTGCAGTATTTTCTCATAATACCCATAGCACTTCGGCTTTTGCAAAGTCCTTCTCTAGCTAAGTTATGGCAATCTGCCACCTCATCTAAGCACATGCGTCCTGAAAATGATCATAAACACATAACTGAATCAATGATCTGAAACAAAATATAGAAATTTTCGCCTGAAGAAGACCAGCAGTATGCAGTCGAAACGTCGCGATCTACATTCGAAGTGACCGCATCGTCAGACAAACGATTATATTTCTTTTTTGAAGTAGAAATTTTCAAACGAGTGTCAAAAGTAACCCGGAATTGCTTTGGTGGTTATCCTTCCCTTGATTTTGCTCTATGATTGGTTCAGATAACTCGCGAAATTTTCTCAACCAATCATATTAAAAACTGAAACTAATCTTAACTTTTTCATTTGCGTCTTCTTGCTTCAAATATTTTTTAGTTCTGTGTGGTTTCGGTTTGACGTCACTCTGCACTCTTCTCTAACAAGTAGACAGTGATTGTCGTGAGGAGCCGCGCACTTTTTTTCGAGGAAGCGCAAGTTACTTACTGGACTATAACGTGAATTTGTTCTTGGTTTACTTACCGTTTTTATATCCCCCTGCCATACAAGACTCCCTACAGTTTTGCAACATAAACTCTTGGTGAAGGTAACAATCACCATTCCGCACCCACGATCTGCATCCTCTTGGCATTCTATCACGTGCTGTCTTCTCAACTAAAAATAGTATTCATACATTATTTAGTAAGAGAAACCGAAGTTGCGTCACTCTAACGCAGGTTCGACTATTCAACTAATAGTCCTATGAAAAGCTGAATCATACATCTATGTGGTCTGGTTCCTACTTATGACTAACAGACGCATAGATGACGTCACCATTAACGATATTTTGTATTTTATCTTCTGAAGTATCAGTGACACACTGAGCGCGCCGCGTGTACCTTTTCTTTGATAGAACAGGCCATCAGGGTCACCAGCTGGCTATTTGTTAAAAGTAATTAATCTCACTTAAATTCTGCTATCTTTCCTTTCTGTGTAACCTCTACCTTGGGACCTTGAGACTTTTTCCAACTAACAGTTGTAACTTTGAAGGCTTATAGCGATGTTACACGAAAAATATCTAGATGACAAAAGTAAAAAAAAAGAAGAGAAAAAGAAATCCTCCCTTCAAAAAGGATCGTTCGGTCCATCACATTTCAGTTTTTTCTCTCTTTCAGTCCTCTTTCAGTCCTTTCACGAAGGGGGAACCATCGTCGCTAGCAGAGTATAAAGGGGGACGCGCCCGGGAGTATAGAAATATGACTGCAAACTGGAGGGGGGTCATTAGATTACTAAAAGGCCTTGGGGGAGGGGAGAATCAGATCAGGTAAATTTCATTGTGACACAATCAAAATCCTCAGACCCCACCCCCCTCCCCCTCCCCCCCCCCCCCCTTCTAGCGATAAATAATGACCGGCTCTTATTTTAAAAATGATGCCTACTTGTTGATTTGGCGCATTGTTTACAAGACCAACGACAGAAGGCAAACATGAACACCGTGTTATCTTCACAATCTCCTCTTCTGGCCCATTCTGCACACGATGAGCTGTAATCTTGGCATCCTTTCAGGGTTACTGGGATGGAATGAGGTATAGGCATTTCATGAGCCTGAGTTTCATTAAATTAATAAATATACGATAAATGTTACCGCTAGGTTTGGCTTCGAGAAATGACCCAAGGCTGGCGTCTGGAATAGCGCTGAGCCCAAAAAATTAGGTCTCTGTAGAGCTGTTGGTATTAAGAAAAGGCTTAAAAAGTATTCCACGATCGCATTAGGCTTGCTCTTAAACGCCTCCGTTTTCGTCCAGAGAACATGCGCAGTCCTCGCTACCAGTCAGATGCAAAACTAAAAAAACCAATCGCAGCTGGGTCACCTGCCTTTCCCGTTAGCCATTGTGATAGAGCAGGAGATTATAATTTCATGTAGTTTATCAATGAAAACCCACTGTAGAAACAGGTAAACTACCAAAACCACGGGAAACACGGGTAACCAAGCCACGATTTACACTCGTTTTGACTCTCTCTGGTTGAGAGGATGATGCGAGTTTTCAGGACCAATTGGAATCAAAGTAAAGCAAAAAATGATCCCGGATAACTTTCGCCACTGGATTGATAAATCCTCTATTTACCTGCGGAAGTTTTTTTCGATTTTCGGATACTGTTAATAAGTTGATAGGGGATGCCCTTGCAAGTTCAGATTAAAGGCACAATTTTTCAAGGCTTTCTTCAGACTCATGATTAAATTGATAAGTTGACGCACCAAGACACAAAAGTGTAAATCAAATTGAATTTCATTTTCAGTGACACAGCAGATTATATAAACTCAATCTGGTCCCAATGCCGATTCCCATATAGAGTTGTTTCAGTTAAGTTTCGAAAACGGAAACCAAAATAGTCACAGCAGTCAATCGGAGCGAAGGCCGACATCATCGTTAGCCAATGAATATTTAAAGTTTAAGTTGCATGAAGCGCAGAACAATGTAAGTGATAAAATCACGATTGGTTTTGGTTTTGAATCTGATTGGATGAGAAGGTGGCGTAAGTTTTCGGGACCAATCATGAAACGAAATTAAGCAAAACCAAAGGAAGGAGAGCCCCTGAGAAAGCCCCCTACAGCCTCGTACTTACCTAACTTCATAGGCGCACACTTGTGGCAACTCCATGGACACGTTTCTTTCATTTCTTCAGGATCCTTTTGACATAATCCTTGCTTTGCCCATTGTCGACAATCATCATTTAGATCGTCACACTCTCCCCAATGAAAAAATTTCTCGTTCACTTCTCTTATATCACGATATACTAAAAAATCAATTTTATGTATCTATCATTTAGGGTATGGGTAAAGTTAAAGATAATTGCAATTCATTTCTCGATAAAATGCGTCTTATTTTTCAAAACTTACATTTAGGAAAACAGTAGCCCCATCTCTTGTCCTTGTTGTAGTCAGTTGTTGTCGCACACCATGTTTTTTTATTAAAGCGTAGACAGTTATACACGAGTCTGTTTTTAAAGAAAAACGGAAATTTGCAAGGTTTTCCTCGCCCATTTCCTCCATGGGTGCACAAGCCGCAAGATCGTGGGCACTTTTTACACATGTACGGGGCATTGACTACACATTCACCATCCATCGCCCAAGTTCCGCAACGATTGTGAAGGTCAATGCAATCGGTTACGTCCTTGTCTGTCTGACAGTGACCCCACTTCTTATCTCTGTCGTAGTTGTTGGTTGTTGCGCACCAAGGCAGGTTATGTTTGCAGTCCTTGTAGGTGCATGATGTGTAGTTCTTACCGTCGTAGTAAAATGGAAAAACGCAAGGGGCGTTGTGGTCGTTTCCTGATAATGTGTAAACTGGAAAAAGCGAGAAAAATAGTGTTATTTGGTACAGATTTGTTATCTTTTGAAGCAGCTGAATACTTTCCAATGTCTCGTTTGCAAAGAATAAAGAAAGTCTCACAAACGAGGAAAATGGTTCACAATGCCAAAGTCTATCCCACTTTGACTGACGTAGTGTTACTAGAAATCTTTAATTTCTTCTCCCCGGATAAAATGTTGAGCTCTTCAGCACTTTCTCAAGTTTTCCCGAGTTTTGCACCTTCCCAATCTTGACTCAAAAAGGATGAGTAAATTGTTTTGCTCAAGAACAGCCCGACAACCCTGACTAGCGTTCAAACCCGAACATTTTGATGCGAAGTCTAGCGCACCAACAACTGGTTTCTAACGTTTACCCTCAATTGTAACTTGGAAGCGGGTAGCCCCTTCCTTTCTGGATAAACCAACTTTGGGTTAAAACTGTAGACTTACTCCGCATCCCTTCCAAAATTACAAACCAGACTTTAAAATGATCGAGCGCTTTCAAAGAGCTAATCAGAACATGCTTAAATGTCACACTGAGCTGATCAGAACTCAGAGTAAACTACCTTAAGCGCAGTGCAGCTACCTTAAGCGCAGTGAAGCTACCTTAAGCGCAATGCAGCTACCTTAAGCGCAAGAGTTACCTGCTGGTTTCCATTTGATTGGCTGAAAGTTTGGCGCAAGTAATTGAGGACAATCGTAAAAGCCAATGAAGCGAGACTAAAACAACCCTAGAACATCTTCGACATTCAATTAAAAACTTCTTACACCTTTCACAAGACTGAGTCAAATAATATGATAATGATATGATGATGTTATGCAATATTTAATATTTAATTAATCTGATCTTACCTACACTTGTCCGACCTTCTTGATAAAGAACTGAGCCGGAAGTATCGTGACGAGACACTCGGTGTTCACTTGAACGATGCACTACATCATGTACGGATTTCAAAGACATAATTATATGATTCAGAATGCAGGAACTTGAAAAAGTATCCAACAATTGTCGTAACTGCTTGAAAAGTGGTGAACCATACATGGAGTACTGAATAAATGGGGCAAGTTTCTAAAGAAACTGTGGTGCTACGTCGGTAGGAAAGTATATCAGGGTAATTTGGTATTATTAACTGAGTTGATAACGTAAATTGGCCACCGTAAAGAGTTTCAAAGCGGACGTTTCGAGCGTTAGCCCTTCCCCAGGGCGAAAGACGAAGGGCTAACGCTCGGAACATCCGCTTTGAAGCTTTTAACAGTGGCCAACTTACGTTAATCAACTTAGTTGATAGTGCCAAGCTACCTCACTGATGGAATGTTTTGACAAGAAGATAGAAAAATATGAGACTCAGTGCTACCACTCGCACTATCTTTGTGAATCCTACTGCTGTCAAATGTATTTGCGAATATGACCTCGGGATAATTTGTCTAACGACTGATCGTTACAAGAAGGGAAAGTTATTACAATAATTTTAAATTTTAGGATCTCACCTTTCGCCCTCGTTTCGACAACACTGAAGAAAAATCCCCATAACAGCAACACAGGATTGAAAAGGAAGAATATGTTGAGTGTCTTCATGTGGATACAGAAGAGTGAGAGCAATATTTCTGTGAACAAAAGTTTATTCCCTCGATCAGTATGCAGAACAATCTATCTTAGGGATATTTAAGCATCTTTAAATTGAATTGATATTTTGCCAAAGAAATAGATAAATATATATCGAAGGAAATACGTGGGAAAGGGAATACCGTATTTCCTGGAATGGGTGCACAGGTACTTATTTAAAGATTCGGCTAAAAGAAGGGCATTTATTGGAAGGAGTGCGTTTATCGAAGAGGGACTTATCGACTTAGTGTAGTAGTGTAGGACAAAAATTAACAAAAAGAGATGACGCGCATAAAAGAACTCTGCGATCACATGGGCATGGATAAACTGGCACAGAAAAGAGACGTTTTTCCCGTACTGATTCCGTTCTAGTTAAAACCTAAAAAGTTGAAGATAAAGAAATGGAAACTTGCTGTCTAAGAGAGTGAGAGAAGGGGGAGGGGGGAGGGGGGCGCTTTTTTGACATTATGGCTTAGGGGGGTAGGCACTTGTTCGGGGGAGGGCGCTTATCAGAGGTTGGGCGCTTATTCGAGGAAATACGCTACGTCATGTTATAGAAACATCATTTTTCTTACTTTAAAATTTTGTAAAAAAAATTGGATCTGTATTTCCCTTTATCTTAAAATCGAAATCTAAAGGAAGAAAAGAAAGTCTGCCCTTTTGGAATGTTTTAAACCAAGAAAGAGCTGAGAATAACAAAAAACACGAAAATATAAATAAGCTAATGAGATTCTCTGCCTTAGGAGATAAAAGATTAAACGCTCTCAGAAGGTCAGTGACATCCAACGGTCTCGAATAACTGACACCAGAACAAAGTAATTTATTGTCAATTTCATTGAAAGTAAATTATTTCATCTTTTACTTCTTTTTTTCGCGGAATGTTTTTCCCGGGGATACATATTTTGGCAAATCAAGGACAATCAACAGCAGTTTAATCCCGCAAAATTGTTATATTATTCACTAAATCAAAAAAGAATGGTGGGGCCATTTGAAAACTGTTCGGAGAGGGTGGTACCTTGTCACTCTATGATGCGAGCAATTCAATGACCAAGCAGGTAAAAAGATTCGTGGGGGTTTAGAATTCCTTTGATATCTTTGGGAAAATATTTTTTTTTTTTTTTGTTCCATTGGCCCCTTTTTTTTTGTTCCATTTTCCCTTTGTTTTTCAGTCAAATGACTTTGTTAAATCTTTGTTAATATTCGGTTAAATTGCCGCGTCCTCACTTTATTCACAACTTTACTCAAGTGGTATCCTGTAGGAAAATGTTAACTTATGATTTGAATACTCTTGATTGTGCTACTGATGATGTTCAAAATTAACCAAACGTTTCAAACCAATTAAATCTCTTGTTTTCTTCAATTTATCAAGTCTGAACTCCTTACATACAAAAAAAAAAAGCCAAAAAAAGTCGAAGTTATATTCCTAAAAATACGCCAATTTCACTATTTTTTTTTTCTCGAAACGACAACGTTTTGAAACAATCTCTCGAGTTGATTTGCTATATACATGTGTGTGGACAGGCGTAATTACATATGGAAAGGCTTTGTATCATTACATTCCCGTACGGGCCAATATCACTTACCTGGCCGTAAGGTCTAAACACGCCTCTCACAATTTCCCAGCTCGTACCGTCTGCTATCACTCTTGACCACAGATACTCGGATTATCTCCGGAAGATTATAAAGAACATTATGAGAACTGAAAAGGCCTCGCCTCTAGGGAAACATCGTACTTAACAAGTTATCTGTGTAGCATCTGCTACTACCTGCTTAATTTAGAATATGTCACCTGGTCAAAGCAATTAATAGTGCATAGGCTAGAGTCTAAAGATCCACCTCTCTCGAAAGGAAAATTTATGCCCTTCAATGTTTTTTTATGTCTGGCAGCCATGAACCAGATTTCTTTAAATCTAAATTACACCTTTAATTGACCTATTCCTATACTTTGTATAAAAAGACAAGTAGCTGAGTGTTGTTGTCCATATCAGTGTACATTATTCGCACGCTAATGCATAACCGCTGTTATGCACCAGCGGTAACATAAACCCATAACAACTTAACTTACGTGTATTGCAGACAAGCGATCCGACACAAAAGAAAACGTAGCTCTGAGCCAAAACTAGGAAGTTTTGAGTTCCTTTTCGAGTCATTAGCACAGAAAATGTAAAAGTTCACAGAATTTTGTAATTACTTTGGTAAAATTTTCATGCTAGGGGTAGGGAGGGTGGGGAGTTTACAGCAGTGCTTCTTTAGAATCCCGAACAAACATCATATTCTTTAGTAATTTTATCGTTGTTACATTTTTATTACAGCTGAGGGATCACGAATAATTGAGATACATTGGCTATAAAATAATTTTGATATTTATATTTTCCATAATCCAATATTCTATGATTAGATTTTTGAACTCGAGATTTCTCTAGCGATAGTTGATGAGGGCAAAGTCAAAACGAACATTTACGAACAGAAATCGAGAGTGCCTGGTCGAAATTTACTAATTATTAAAAGCATAACGACAAGACACACTCTTGTTGTTATCTATTAATGATATAAATAAATCACGCTACGCACTATTCAATTTACTCACAAGTTAGGGTACAGGTTTTGTTTGCAAGTATCCCAGAATTGATGTTTATCGGGCTTCGAACACCTCGGCTCTGGCCTTCTCATCGTGTGCGTGCATGAGCGAAGCAATCTCCCCGCACTGCGGATCTCTGAGCTCTGTTTTTTGGCGGGGGGGGGGGGGGTGGGGGCAGGAGGAAGGAGACCTGCTTTGAGTGAAACTGGGATGAACTCCAGAGAATATCAGTGGTTACAGCTTCGCCTTTTATTAAGATTCATTCAGTGATTTAATCCATTCTTTTGAATTCATACGCTCCCAGGTTACTTGATGGAAAACTTGTAATAGCGGTATTGATAATGGTTAATGTGATTGGATTGTATGGTCGTGTTACAACATGTCTTTTGTTTTGTAACTGTGATAAAGGCTTTGGATTGGAAAGGTTTTGTTTCTATGTTGCCAAAAATTCGTGTGGCTTTCGCAGAAAAAATTTTCCATATAGAATACCTTTATTTATGTGATGAAGCCTATATAATTTGACCTCCTCGTTAGAGATTTTCTCACTCTTGACGTGGCATAAGTCTTTTTTTCCTTTTGGTAAGAAACAAAAGTAATGATAAACAAATCGACCCATTTGTAAATTGTTAACATGAGATGGAGCAATTTTCTATTTACTGAATGTGGTAAAACCAGGACCAAAGTATTTAAAGAAATACTCGCAAGTAAATACTTAGAGAACTAGTGAAAACTTAAAGTAAAAAGAGCAAACTAACGGAGAGCATTAAAAATTCTTAAGACATCACAGTGACTGAGTATGCACGTGTATCCAATTGGTCATGGAGAAACGTAATAGTTTTCTAAAATAACCAGAGTGTAAAGCAAACAAATGAACAACTGCAATCGTGGTCTAGTCACTAAACGCTCAATTGAAAATTGCTCCATACCATGAATCTTCAATTTTTTATTTGAGTGAGCAAGAGTCTACATTACTGGACAATTTTTCCCTTCCTTGTACGGGTTTCCGCCCGCGGGAATCCCTTGGAGAAGACAATCGTCCTGTGCATTTTCTAGGCAATAGTTCATTATTTCTTCAGCTGTTCTGGAAACTTTCATCCTTTGCATCTTCGCTTGCCTGCGAAGGAGGTCTACAGTTTCTTTAAGAGCTGATTTCTTAGCAGGCAACGTGCAGTAGTTTTGTTTCGAAGGAGAAGACATTGTCTTAATCCAAAGTCCTGTCGAAGTTCTTTCTACAAAGGAAAAAACAATCAAGAGAGTATTTTTTTTTACGGACTGGTTCACCTTTGTTTTAACCGCGCTAAGAGCAGCTTGCTTTTTTATTCCCTCATGTGAATTCTCACTGGCCATTTGTGATATTTTCCATCGTTCGGATTTGCTGGTGTGATTACTTTGGCCCAAATGTTTTTACGACACCCAATGTCAGTCTGGCAGATGAATATGTATATATAGAGTCTGCAGTAAACTTCGTCAAAATTTTTTTTCAAGATTTTCCTTCAGTTAATTTTGTCGTGAGCGCTTTTTGATTTAGGGTCTATAAAACAAAGTAATCACAACAGCCAATCCAATTAGAGGAGGGAAATAACTTTCAGGCCCAATGAGAACTCAAAGTAAGAACAATCCAACTGCCTGAAGCGCGGGGAAACGTGGGCGACCAAATCATGATTGGTTTTTTTTAGTTTTGCCTTTGATTGGATGAGAGAGTAGTGTTGTGTTTGAGCACTTTTTGATTGAGTTTCGATAAACCAAAGTAATCACAACAGCCAATCCAAAGAAAGCAGGGAAAATACTTGAACTTTAAGCGCCAATGATAAGTCAAAGCAAAAATAACCAAATTGCCTGAAGCGCGGGAAAACGCTGGCGACCAAGTCATAAATGGTTTTAGTTTAGCCTCCACGTTCCTTACTCAGTCAGTTCTCGGAAGCTGTGCACAGTCTAGATAATGATATTCCTAGGATGGACCAAATTAACCAAACAATTGCAAAAGTATACTACTTATTAACGTGACAATAGTTTCACTTCATCATTTGAACACGTGTGCTCGCGCCAAAACATTTGACACGAGCACAAGTTTAACTTACTTACATGTAAATAAAAATGTTCCGGTAAAAAATAACTCACATTCTGCGTGTTGTGGATGTACGTCGATATGGAAAAAAAAGGCACGCGGTCTATTGCTAATGCGAGTTCCGCTCTAGACGGCCTTTAAGAATCCAAAATGGCCTTTGAAAACAGAATTTACATAACCGAAATGGAAAATGTAAAGTAAAATTGTTAACACACTCAAATCAAGGCATGAAAAATTAGCTGTTTCGTGGACACTTAAAAAACGTTTTATCAAAGTCCGTAGATATATTGATCATATCTCAGCCATATGCTTGGTGCTCAAAATTGACATTCGCGCGTAGAGTCTTATTTAGAGTTAACCTGAATTTATCTCCGTGTTGCGCGCCGAACACATCACTCAAGCTTTCAGGTAGTGTGGTGCTTTAGGCCAATCCTAAATGCAAGGAAAGGGACTATTGTACCATTAAAATAAAATGGTCGCGTTTAAAGTCTTTTTTACTGATTTAAATCATTTCAGAGCAATTTAATCTCCGAAGAAATCGGTTTCTATACACAATGGCGGTCAGTGTGGATAGGCGGCGAGGAATCTGCATATGATTGATAAACATCGCAATGTTTTGCTGGTAAGTTTAAAGTTGGTCATTCCGAAATTTGCGCCAGTTGAGGTCGAAAGGCTTCAACTTAGCGAGATTCCATTGCGATGTTTTCGCCTGACGGTAAAAACACTGGGCTTTGCAACGGAACTTCTTCCTGTGTTTAGCTCACTAAACATGCTATGGCAATCCTATAAATTTTTTCGCTCGTCAATCAACTTTAAAGTGCTTCTTATTTTGGAAACAAAACTCTTTCACAAAGACAATGACCTTCACACAAATATTTATAAGACTTGTGCCCGAGAAATATCACTTCAGTCGACACTTTCCTCGTCTTTGTCGTCGTAACGAGTGATGGAACAAACTCATCCTGTACATCGCTATCAAAACAAGTGATCGTGATTCATTACATCGCTGCAACTATACTTGCGATTATTTCCAACCTATTTCAAAGAAAAGGTTCTTTCACAGGAACATTGCTTTCAAAAAATTTTTCAGTATACTATGCGGGGGGAAACTGGGCTGCCCCCGCGTTAAATTGCGGTTGCTTTTGCGCGTTCGAGGTCTCCTATCAAACACAAAGACGCAGGAAAATGTTTCATATTGTGTTTAGACGTACATCTTGTATCCTCAGGTTTGCCATTACACTTGAATTTCTAAACCACTTAGCCGGCTGTGCTGAATTGAAGTCAATCCTAATTTATTTTCATCATTTGACGCGTTAAAAGTGCGAAGGAGGTCAATACTTTTAAAGCTCAGTATAATTAATATATCTCAAGATTTCTTTCTCTTTTTAAAATGATTGAGAAATCGATTTCCATGCTCTAAGAGGGAAGCGCTCAAAATCAAATACAAAATGTTTCCTTTCATTATATTAATAATAATAGCTTCCAGATCTAAAGCAGGAAAACGGCAAACTGTTTACGCTAAAAGCTCGTTTTTCAGTATTTCTTACGAGATGCAAGACCCTTGCCGACTTGAAAGTTCAACAGGAAAGAACAATTTTTGAAAGACAGTCACTGTGATAAGTTAAGAAGAAACCAGAGTAACTAACGACGAAGACAATTGAAAAGGGTTAGCAATCGACGAACTTGAATCATTTCGCTGAATTTTGTAGGATGCACACCAAACTGCAAAGTCTTGCTACAGAGAGGAAAGCGAAATTAACGCCTTGGTCAACACTATAACTTTATGTTAACCGATGACTGTGCTGATGACGTATTCGGTTCAGTTGTTCTTTGCATGGAGCCATGTTGACATAGAGAGGTAAATATTCGAATCGAGCGATGATTTCAGAAGACAAAGAATTAAAGAAAAATGAACATACACTCCGATTTAAAGGCACAAAAAGCGGAAGACAACATGGCTAAAACGTTCGCCAAAATCTCCCTGATTTAGAATTTATCGTTTGTTTTGTTTAAGAAATATACATTCTTTTTTTTTAATTACACTGCACTGTCTAACTATTAACATGAACGAATTATTTAAACATGAAATGCAGTCGAAATGAAAAAATACGCGAGATCGCTACCTCCTTCATTTGAAAAAAAGGTGTTTCAGGTATATAATGCTCTTTACTTGTGTTCTAGGAAATAAATATACAAAAAAACTTTTCACTACCTTTAAAATCCTTAGAAATCTGTCTTGTCTTTTCTCGCTTTTCCCCCGAATCCTTTCAGCTGCCGTAGGTTTCCTTGTTTACAAATGAAATTCCTACCATCCGAAGGTTTCCTCTTTGTTATGCCTTTTTACATTTATTTTGGTGGTAATCCTGTCGGTTTGAAACAAAATCGGCGTTCCGTCAGATAGGTTGCTCTTCTGAATTCGTAGAAAGCGCTTGGTCTGACGAAACAAAAGCTTCCAGCTATGTCAGCTACAATGCGAAATTAATTATTTTTTTTACAATCATACACTAGAGAAATTCGCAATGAATCGCGTGTGGATTCAGAATCGGCGACTTGAAACATCCATCTTGTGTTTTCTCCCTCTTTGAACCGAAACTTTCCCAATTTACGTAACAGGTCTTACGCAGAATTTCCGTCTTTATAGCTTTCCAATTGTGAATATAAATTTCTTTTCGGCGGGTATTCAAGTAGTTAACTCATCAATCGCTAAACCAGATTAGATAAAAATTCGTGTAAGACACAAAAAACCCCCTTTCGTAGAGGTCGATTTTCAACGTGCTGTCCACTGAGGAGAAATATGCCTGATCTATTTGTGGTCACAATTCTGAATTCATGTCAATTAGGCTTGTCTGAGGGTGCATATTAATCTCCTTGTAGGTGACTATCCACCTCCAACTAATTTGCATTTGAACCGTCAGAGGAGACAAAAACAAACTGCATTGGAAATATTAGAGAGATTGGCAGTTAATTCATTACGGTCGTTGGCAGCAAGGAGAGAATGAATTCAAGCGTTTTTGTCTTAAATAATAATAAAAAAATTCAACCAAAAATTCATTGAGGCGCATTGTTTCAAGGTAAAAGTTTCAATTTAGGTTGTAAACAATTTAAACCAAAAATTATAATTCGCCGACTTAAAATTCACCGTCCACCAATGACTCTGCTTATTCACTTTTTAAATACAGATGTTCTCCACCGGGTAATTTCCATATGAAAGAAGCCGCATTATAGAACTGACACTTTTTAAAACGGATGATTTGATCTCAAGTGTCCATAGATGCAATACCTTTTAGCTGACGCCGAAGCCATCGTGCTGACTTCTGTACGTTTTACGAAATCCTTTGAGGCTCAGAGCACAATTATTATTCATAAAACATGTGAAATGAAATAACATCGTGTTTGGTTATAGTGGAAGATAAAATATTTTCCTTAAAATCTCATAGATTCAGGTATTGTCTTAAGATTTAAGTTATGCAAACATTTGGGTAACATTGTGGATTACAGTATGTAATATAAAATGTCTAATTTCATGAATTTCTTGTTGCACGTCAAATATTACATTCAATTTGCGAAACCAAAAAGAAAAACAGGTGAATTTGCGTTATGCAGATGTCAGAAGTCTCGCTGTTTTCCATCTCTTCAGTCGTGAGGTGATTCCCAAAACCTGAGTACAGTCTCTACCATTTTGAATCGGCATGTTTGATCAGCAGACCGCAAAATCGTGCATTTGTATTTTGAAATGATAACGATTTAAAAAAATTAGAAGCAGGTGTTTTTTGGGCAGCATGACAAAGTTTTTTTAGATTTAGTAATTAACTTGTTGAAGCGATGATCGGACTTTATTCACACTTCGTCCACGATTAATCCTGGGTTAGAAGAGTCTTTAGTTCGTTGAAGTTTTGCTTCATGTAACTGTCTTGCATACAGTTTAGTGTTTACTTTTCGTTTCATTCCATTTCATCCCATGCATGTGTTGAACTAAAACTTCACAAAACCGCGAAATCCCAAAGGCACACCTTAATCGAGAATAAACCAAACCGAGGTTGACTGTTAAATCCTGACAGTGGAAAATAAACAGAGGAATATCTTTAGAGGAAGCTGCAGACCTTAAACTAAGTTTAGATTAGGTCAATTTTGAGCACTACCATTACATTTTAGGGCAAAAGGAGTGCGAAGATGGGCGCACCCACCACCCCTAGCGGTCGTGCTCGGGCGTTTGAGACATGAAAGAAAATGAAAAAAAAGTTCGTGAGGCTATAACGGCAAACGATTCAAACCATTCGGGTTTTCTTTAAGACCTATCTTGTTGGGATCGATCGATTTCTGTGAAATATCTTCGGAAGATTTTTTTAGATCGATTATCTACCATTGTCGGTAGTCGGTTGGTCGTGTATTGTTCGTCGGTTAATGTCAAATTGTCAATTGTTGCGTGTTTATCATAGGTCGCGACCACATTCGACAACAATATTCTCGCGGCTGTCAAATTTTCTTCACCCGGGTCGGCTGTTAATCGGTGCAAAGATTACTGTGGGCCACAACTGACACTTTGGAAGTGGCTGCCTCGGAAGAATAAGAGGCATGAACTCATATTCTTGCAAAGAGCGTTTAAATAAAAAGAAGCTGGGAAATCAAAACTTTCGTCTTCTAGTATAAATGATTTTGTCTTCAAGTGAATTTAAATATATGAAAATCATATATGTGAACTACGTATCAAGAAATGAATATGAAAGCGATCTTCGCAGTAATGCACATTACTTAAACATTAGTGAATGTAAGGCCTGATAAAGTTTCGGGCCTGTATAGGATTTGAACTCATGACCTCTGCAGTAACGGTGCAGCGCTCTACCAACTGAGTCAACCAGCCAACCGGGAGCTGGTCATTAAGTTGGCTCGTAATAAACCCGTCAAGTGATGAACAAACATCAGTCAGAGAAAGTGCGAAAATCATATATATATATATATATATATATATGAAAGTCTTTGATACACATTACATATCACAGGCTAATATATATTTTTATATCAAAGGCTTGTGACCAGGTGCCGAGCAGCTTATGTTATAATAATTTTCAATCAGTGAAGGTGTTTCTTTTTTATCCAAATATGAATTGTAATTTACAGCTTTGATTTTTAACTTAAGGAGTGAAATAAAGGCTAAAACGAGATTTGAAAATTATACCGTCAATTTACGAGGACCTCCTTCAAAGCAGCTTCTAAAGTGAAAAATTTGTTAATCGGAAAAATACGCCTGTGGCACAAAAATGCATGGGTGGAGGCGCGGTGGCCTCATGGTTAGTACACTCGACTCCAGATCGGGTGGTCCGGTTTCGAGCCCTGGCCGGGGTCATTGTGTTGTGTTCTTAGGCAAGACATGCATGGCAATTTGGACAGAATTACAATTTACATGTAGACCCTGCAATTTGATATGAATCTAAAGAGAAATTAGGAACTGAACTTGTTTAAAGTTACAGACGTTAATGTAACTTTTATCAATCTCAAAATCCCTTCACTCGGGCGAAAGAACTCTTGGCTGGATGAAACTTCTGAAAGTACGTTTTAGCTTCCAGTCCACAGGAAGAATTATTCATGGGAAAGTGAATTATAATATAGCTAATTTAGCTATAATAAAATTATAATTTTTGGTTTTAGCTATAATTTAGGGTAACTCTGAAGAAAATTGGCTCTAGTGCCCAAGACCACAGAAATGGGCCCATGAACTGCAAGTAATTTCAACGATATCGATTAGCCAATGAACCAGTTAACACTTTCACTACGATTAAACATTTTTGCCAATTAATGACAAGCTCATTAAAAACTTAGGCAAGTATCAATCTTCCCTCCCAGTTATAGTCATAATCATCGGCCAAATCTTCATCACAAGAACTGCAACCAGTTAATAGTTGTAAATTCAAGACTTTCATAAGGAGGGATGGAAAGTGGATAGAGCCTAACTTGGCAATTTCTGCAGGGGGGATGACCTGCAATGGAGCCACTAATCCCAGTGTTTCTACGACTTGTCTCAACAGGTTATAATTTACTCTGCCGACAGCTGAAAAAACTCAATTCGTCAGTAGCTGCAAACTCAAACCTAGAATACGGATGTGGAAATAAAAGAAAATGCGACCAACTTTGCCGCATTCTTTTTTTGTTGCTAGCTCGCATAGGAATAACCTTTGATTTAACCATAATTTCCTGTATTTCTACGACTTGTTTCAACAGGTTACAGTTCACGTTACCGAGGGCTAAAAAACCGGTGGTTTAGGTCGCAAGCAATAAAAAATTAAGCAAAATTTCCTTGAGGCGTCAATTGTTATGAAAACTTGAGTAGGATGTCCGAAACGATTCAATTAACCTATAAACAATATAAGGTGAGAACAGTTTAACTAGTTGACCTGCAAGAAATGTGCTTACATCTGTTGAAAAGCCGTTAACAAAGGCTGAAAAGCTACTTCAATGATTAGTCTAACAGCCTTTGTCTTCAAGAACGCCAGTTGAAACAGATGTCTTCTTAATTCAATCAAGGTAAGAAATTGATGCTTTTAGATAAACTAAAACAAAATTTAACTAGCCAAAACCTGGAATGGAACGGAAGAAGCCTACTTGAAGGCTTAGAGTTCTGGATGAAATTCTCTCATCGGTCTGCGCTCACCTGAATCGCTCCATCGTGTCGTGAGATAGCAGCGACGCATAATTATAAAGTGGTTTTATGATGATCTACTTATTAAAGGTCAAAAGTTAAACTGCAAGCTTAAAGTTTGTAGATTTGGGGAACAGTTAACTTCAACATCAAATTATCGCTTGAGTAAGCACTCAATATTAAATATTGTAACGGCGTTATCGAAGCATAACCGCTTCTTTGAGTTTTTGTCTAATAAATTAGCTCTTGATTGGTTGGTGTTTACAACAGACGATTACGTTGAAAGTGAATTTATCGTCGGGATTTATGACACATGAGATCTTCGGATGCAGGGCTTCTAGTCCGCCTGGAATGATGTTAGACTGATAGAACTACTGTGTCGCTAGAATGAGAAATTTGCGGTCACCAGATCATCCTGATCGCATGAGATACTCCTTGTACTTCTCGTAGTAGTGAGTTAAGCAAATCGGTAAATTATACTTCTAACAATTTTAACAGGGCAATGCTTTTACTTCTGAAGTTCGCATGCGTTCTTTCAGTTGTTATTCTGTACATGCCTCTGCTGTTCGTTTGCAAGTCAGTGTCCACGACCGTGAATAAAAAGCCAAACTCGCGAAGAACAAACGGCTGTAAGTACTAAACTTGAATAAGATACGTAATCCTCACATGGTGAAATCATTCTGAAAGAAAACACGATTATCACAATTTAAACGATCTGTTGGAAGACAGACGCATATATGACATCAACAATGAAAAAATTTTCTTCCTTATTGCAAAAAACAAATTGATTCTAAGTTGCTGTGGGTCTGTTTGGTAATAGATCACAAAAGACGTCATAACACGGTAAGAACATCTGTAACATACTCAACTGCGCTTTGTGTGCCACTTTTTTGTTTACCACATTTTAATGCCATCTGTAATCTATAACTAAACAGACGCACAGGTGAAATAATTTTGAAAGGATTTACGATAATCCCAAACTGGTGAATAAGATTCCCTAAGCAGTCGTTCAGTTGTTGTGCCAATTCTAGCAGATAGTTCAGGCCGGTGCAGCAACCAAGGTGAATAAGGTCGTCTTCTGCATTATTTGTCTCTCAATGCTAAGAGTTGTTGTAGAGGTTAAAGAAAGAAGGTTTAATAGGACTCGGGTTTATAAGTGTCTCAATAGACCAGTTGTCGTTTGTTTGTTTGGTATAATAAACTAATACTTGATTACGTTTTATGCCATTTTTTAGTTCCCGCCCCAAAATAGAACCGACTTCAATTAAGTATCTTTGTGGATTGCGAAAGGTATCTGAGAGCACATAAGAATAATTTTAATTGTGCTCTTTAACCTTTTTCATTAGATGTGGAATTTTGCTTTGATACTGAGCCAGAACGTTGCAAGAATTTCAAATTTTACTGCCTAACGCGATCTCAGTTCATGAGCCAAAATTGCAAGCTAACCTGCCAGATGTGTCATCCAGGTGGGTGAGCCTCGTTTCAAAGTTTCTTTCATGAACTGACTGTAAATATCAATCCTCGATTGCTTTGACTTTCAGAAGCTTTGTGCTGAGATTGGTTATGAACACCTCTACTACTCATTCGCCACCAATCAGAGGCTAAAGTGATTCCTTTCGCGAATTAGTTAGAGCGTTTTCCTGAGCTTTAGGTAGATTGCATGTGCTTACATCGGTCCCTTGAGGTGTTAATCTTTGCTCTACTTGGCCATCGAGATTTCTTCGATTTATAATTTTGCGATTCTCGATCAAAATGCACTCTACGTGAATTTGCGCTCGCACAGGTCCTCATTTCCACAGAGAAAATGAAAATATTAGTACTTGCGAACACCAACATGAACGAGGCACAACCCAGACCCCGTAACCCTGTACCACCCAGTACCATTGTGCTGACTGTGAATCTTTAGTGATGATTCTCCTTCCTAGCTGATCCGTGATTAATCTTTTCATATTACTTCTTAGGTGATCCTGTGTTCGATTTATCAAGTAAATGTGCTGTAGAGCTGGATAAGCGCCAGGAGGAACTTTGTATACTAAACGAATGGACTACAGTCTGTCCACATACATGCAAAGGCAAGTTAGCTTTTACTTTGTAAGGAATATAGAATCTCGATGGCAGGGTATGGCTTCTACCTGTACTAGCTTCAGGCAGTTGAAACGCCCCATGATATTTCCACCAGGATGAACTGTAAAACTTTTTAGTAAGTATTTCCTCGTCCCCATGTTTTACAACTTCATTAAATTGATGTTGTTTCAATGAAAAAATTTCACGACTTATCGTGCAGTGACGACATCGATAGTGGACCCAAAGAGCGTGATGCACGTGCGTGCTTTCATTGTTTATTGTCGATGTTAATTTCTGCTTAAATTCGCTCGTACTGAGAACAGTTGGTTTTGAAAAGTAGACCATGTTAGTGAGGTTCTCTTCTCCTCTGAGAAAAAACCCAAAATAAAAGTGAGTCATCGTTCAACCAGCTTGTTTGTTTGTTTGTTTGTTTTGCCATTTACAGAGTACATCTGCGCTGACAAGGAGCAAGATTGTGCAAGTTTAGCGAGTCGCAATGGCTGCCTTTTACAACATGCGTACATGACAGAGAAATGTATGCTGTCATGTGCCATGTGCACTCCAGGTATGGGTCAAAAGTCATTTTGCTGACCTTTTTGGTTTCTGGGACCTTTTCTGTCATTTTCCCGAAGTGTCAACTTTTGGAAATTTGGGATGCTTTCTCAAGGCTTAGTTTTATAGAGGCGGCCAAAAGGTGTCTAATGCTGATGTTCGCTCATAACAATTATTTACCGAGGACGAAATGATTAATTGTTTTAGTATCTACCACACATAAGCAAAAGAAATTGGTTCACTTCTGTCAGTTTGCCAAAAATTGGTCGGAAAGTAAATTGTTGACGCGAGATTTCGTATCTTTGGCTGCTCGGAGGTGAATAGTGATAATTACAAACGAACCAGCCAAACAAAGTGCGTGAAAAGTACCATTCACCTGTGTGTTATATACTAATTCTTGGTATCATTCTTCAATCAACCGTACTCTAACGTTATCATCTTTCTTACACCGTCTGCACATGAGATTTTTAAAGAAGGTATCGATTATAGTACCGATCTTGAAGAGCACCCAACCGCGAATAAAAAAAATCCTTATAGGGCACTTCCGAATTCTTTACTTGTCTTAAGCCCATGAAGAACTATTTTTCCCATCTAATTTTGTCTTCCTTAGGTAATACTGTGATGGACACAACCAGTGAGTGCAACCCTAAACAAGATCTTTGTCGAACTGACTGGGAATGGAGAAGTATTTGTCCACATACATGTAAAAGCTATATTCAAAGTCAACCACAAGGAGCTAATACTAACCAACAAGTATCAGTACAAGCCGTGCAACCCCAGGTGCAGTCAGGCGGGGCAGTGCAACCTCAGCAACCAGTTGTTAATTATCCCGCACTACCAACTGTTCAACAGCTCCCGACAGCTGCTCAAACGCAGCTACAGCAAACAGGCGGGGCAGTGCAACCTCAGCAACCAGTTGCTAATTATCCCGCACTACCAACTATTCAACAGCTCCCGACAGCTGCTCAAACGCAGCTACAGCAAACAGCGCAATTGCAGCCGCAAGCCCAGCACCCTGGCCTGGTCATTCAGCCACAATTAAATTCTGCTCTTCAAGCTGGTCAGGTGGGCTCCGTGGTGCAGCCTGGTACCATGCAGCCACAAACACCTGTCGCCGCCGCTCAGCAGATAAACCCAGGTATACGAACCAATCAAATACAAACAGAGACTCAAATACCTCCTCCGATAAACCAAGAAGTGCAACCTGGACAAGTGCAACCTCAAGTTCAACAAACACTTCCTCAAGTGAACCCTGCAGCACAGACTTCCCAAAATTATCCTCAAGTGCAACAAGTGCAACAGGCAGCCCCCCAAGTGAATCCAGCTATTCAACCGCAGGCCCTTGCTGTGCAACAACAAGCTCAGCAACCTTACACTCTACCAGGTGTATCTCAGTACCCTAATCAGGCACAAGTTAACACGGGTAAATCTTTATTGTAAATACCATATAACTCAGCAAACTATATAGGATTGTAAAATAGTTTTGAATATAACAAAGGTTAAATTCATAGGCCTTATATGGAGGTAAAAAAGAAAATGTGATCTCTAGTGATTACAAATGGAAAACTATTTATATCTGGCTGTGATGGCCCCAAACGAAGAGTCAAAAACGAGTCAAAGGATAAATATTCTCACACTTTTGCGCAACCTATTTTAATTACTTTGGTTAACTCTAAGGTTTATTACAAGGACTAAAATGGGACTTCATCAGGAACTACCTTGAGATATCTAATATAAGATATGATGGGTATGCGAGGTATTCGCTCACAATAAAGAGGAAATACTGTGTGCAGCGGGTCTGTTGAGCTATGGTTGAACCTCGGCATTACTAAACTAGGGATCCAGAGGCCAGTTTCAAGCCTGTAATTCAATGTTCTACTACAGGTCAGACCCATCAACCATTCTTACAACAGCCTCAGCCCGGAACAGTTCGAGGACCAACAGAACGAGAGAAGGGACCTGAGAAGTCAAAGTCTGCCAAAGTAACTCCTGCGGAGGAGACAAGCCAAATGGGAAAAATGGCCAAAAAGAAAGAGAATAAGAAAAATGTTTCTGCCAAAAAGACTCCTGAAGAGGAGGCAGGCAAAGAGGATAAAATGGTCAAAAAGAAAGGGAATAAGAAGCATGATTCTGCCAAAGGGACTGCTGCTAACGATAAATTGAAAGTGGATAAAATGGCCGAAATGGAAGATAAGGAGAAAAGTGATTCTGCCAAGGAAACGGCTGTAGAAGAGAGAGAGAAACTTGATAAAATGGCCAAAATGGAAGATAATAAAAAAGATGATTCTACCAAATGGACTGCTACAGAGGAGAGAGGGAATGTGGATAAAATGGCGAACAAGAACGAAAAAAAAAAGAAAGATGATTCCCAAAAAGAGTTGAACGTTAATCTTGGAGGTGAAGCAAAGAACAAAAACCACAAGAAGACAAGGGAATATGAAGATAGAGCTCAAGTAAAGGAGAGCATCTAATGAGCCACAATGGGAAACCAAAAACAGTATCAACAAGACTGAAGTGAGGCTGACTTACAACACAGGGTAGAAACTAAGCCAGGGAACCGATAAAGCCGAAGTCAAAGTTTCTTGTTAGAAAACATTCGATTCATGTTTACAATTTTGTCCAGCCGGCTGGAGATGACAAACATATTACAGTCCTATGAAAACTTATTTGACTAATGGAGCATGTTTAGTTTTTTTAGAAATTTTAGTCCGTATTTGTAGGTGTGTTGAAGGAAGACCATGAATAAAACTTGAAAACGGAATAGTTCAAACGTTTAAGAATCGATGTTGCATATTGAAATAACCGGTTGTTCCAAAAGCCAATGGTCTTTCCTTGCTCGAAAAGGTGTCTTCCAGAAATTCCACTAAGAAGGAGTGGGCCAGATTTGAAGGGAAAGATTTACAAAAGCATGCAGTATATTGATAAAAAAGACAACTTTTCCAGGACACTAACCCTTCCTAGATCTCCCAACCGCATTCAAAATTCAGCCTGAAAAGTGTTTAGGTCGTCGAAGCCTGAATTTTCTGCAATGGCTTAAATTGTAGTTCAGCTGCGAGGGTCATTTCTGCGCTTGTACGGAAACTGCTGAGAACATATCAGCGTAAGAGGAGGGAAACTGAAAGGCCTTTTACTTCAGATTAGAAGGAATTGCCCAGGATTGTATCTGTTTATCAAACTTGACACAAACATTTCTTGTAGCTGTAAATTTTTCCTTTCTTTGTAAAACGATCTGCCATGTAATTTTTTTTAATAATAACTTTTTGTCATTGCAGTTATTTGGTAACACAGAATGCTGTTTATTTTAAAGGGCATTCATTTAAATGAAAATCTCCCAGTCGAGGCTCGGTCAGTTCAGGTAAATAAATAGCGTGTAACGTATCTAACGATCACATAGCACAGAATCAGCCACGTTGGAGAACATGGTGCATCTTATGACATCTGAAACAGAGAGAGGGTTGATCCTGAGTTGTTTTCTGTGTCCCAGTAATCCTATATCACGTGTTCGTAGAAGGTTTCTTTCGAATAAATATAGCTCTCCTGACCCCGGTTTGTTTGAGGTCTCTTCAATAATGGTGTCCAACCGTGAAATAGCGTTTTGAGTCGATAAATGAAAAGGAGGAAAACATTTGGATACTTTTGACTTCGAAATGGGCGGTTTTATGGCACTCAATTCATTGACCCGTGAAAAAAAACAACTAATCGTCACCACGCAATGGTAAATTTCACAATTTTACGACAGTCTCAAAGTGCTTGTTTGCTAAAATTTCCAAAACCTCTTACAAGCTACGATTTTTTGTAGATCAGTCAAAAAGTTCATCTCACAAAGAAGAGATCGAAGAAAAACTGTGGAAACAGGGACATTTAATGATAACATTGTAGTTTGACCGAAATTCCGTCATTGTTGGATCTACTTGACATTTCAATTCCTTCCCATTATTTCCATGATATGAAGGTGGCGTCAGCAAATACCTTAAGGTCTAGGTAAGACATAAAAACGATGACCAATTTCGGCAAAAGGGATATATCTTCGAGCTCCATTTCTCACAATGAACAGAGTCATAGCCTAAAGAATTAAACAAGTATTCCTCGGTTCCGAATAACTTGAAAAGGTAAATAACTTGTCTGCTTGGTCGTCCAAACAAGCCAGAGCTTAAACGCAGTGAACTTTGACGAAAATTACTGATCCTTTAGGAATTTGCTTGTGGCCTTTTGTTCTCGTTTAATTATTTACTGGTCATATGTCCAAACGGGTTGTTGCATCCTTCTTTCAGTGAGATTGCCTCGGCAGTATTTTGACTGCAACAAGTTTGTTTTGTCCGCAGCCACGCGCAAAAAATCAGGTAGGTCATCTATCGCTCACTGAATCTTTCGCTTTGTATGCTTTTAAATAAGCATGCTTGGGTCGGTTATTTTAGGCACTCTAAGGTTTTTACGTCAAGGGCAAAAAACCCTCCGAGTACACCATGCAAATCTACTTCGTTAAATTTGCCTAGCAGTAGTGAGCCATCAGTGCTCAGGGATAAAGTTCAAGAAGTTGTCGACTTCAAAATGGAGCTTTCGATTGTTTCGTTTTCTCTCCTTTTTTAATTTTAATACTTATTCTGGCCTTCGAAATAATTTTTAGGTTATAATAAGTTGAAAGAAAATAGAACGCCCTGGCATTCCATCTAATAATGCTTTAAAGCGAATTTCGCACTCAGCTGGCAACATGGATTATTGCTTTGAATAGCAGATGCGAAAAAAATGCTTCGGTTGATATCAGTCAAACTACTTTAATGTGATGGTCTGATGAACTGTTTGAGAGACTTAAACTGATTAAAATCTCTCTCAAAATGTTGCCCAGAAACCAGCTTATAAGGTTCTGACTTTGAATTTGATGTACCTTACATGAATGACTATTTACGCTTTTCGACCTTGTTTAACAAGTTTCTACAACTTTTCCCGTTGGCCTGCGTTTATGAAATAATATGGACTCAAAGCGCTCCGTACCTGTTCGGAAAATGACTGATTATTTCAATCATCTTCATAAGGTCACGCTAAACCCATAAGTGTATTATGACACTGATAGTCAAAATTAAGTTTGTTTCGCATTGAAGTCATGCAAGTTTGGGGTCTAAAATTCCCAAATTCAAGCAACGTCAATGCTGAAAACAGGACAAATTTGTGCTTGACTGGTAGAAATGATACGAGCAATTGACCGCCTTACATGCTTTGCTGGTGGCCGGAGTATTTCAAACATCGTTACTTCCATTTACGATGGAAGTAACTTTCTATTAGAAACAAAATAACAGAGAAAAAACATTAGGGGACATGTTTTCTGTTGAACATCCCGGTGTCTCTTGGCATTTGACGGCTGATGCGATCGTGTTATGTGATTTTCTGAGTAAAAGAATTTCTGTACAGGACTTTAATCACGGACTGACGGTTCGAAGACTCGAGCATAAGTTATTGCAAGAGTCAAGTGTAAAGTTTGAGAAAGTGAAATGTTGAATGCCCAGTTCGCACAACTTGGCGCTTATTTGAAACTCTCGGTTACTGAGTTTCACCTAAAATAAAAGAAAGATGAAGTAAAGAAGAGCAAGCAAAGTCATCTTCTGGAAAAATATTGGAACTGTCGCAGAAAATTTGGTTTTGAGTAATTACCCCCCAGAAGGTCGATGACGTTTGCATAAGATCATTGATCTACTGAAGGGTCCAAAGTGACACCTAAAATTCACAACAAGCAAAAGGCCTTTAGAACAAAAAGCTGTGGGTGTATTCAAGGTGAGATGATATCTTTAATACGAAAAATATACACGATATCACGGATGGTACCGTTACTTTGTTCTCTTGCAATCATTTCTCGGCCATTTCGACAAAATTAAGTGAATGACATAACCTTTCTAAGATGCTATATAGGAGTCAATTGCTTGCTTTGATTCTATTAAGTCCAAATTAGGAAACTCTGACCTCATTATAGTAATAATCATGTGAAACTTAAAAGAAAAAGTAAATGTTCCGGAGATCTATTACTCTTTCAAATGTTCAATTTTGAACATAAAAGTGTTTCAAATTCAAATTGTGGCACTACCTGTCAAACCTAATCGACGGTGGCAGATTGGATTCATGTACTAGATTTTCTTACTAAAACATTTCAAATTATTTTGAAATGCTTTGGTCCAAAGAGGGGTTACAGAGAATAAAAAGGAATTCCATCCCGTAGAAATTATATGATGATCCAAGTTCATTTTGTCTGGTACCGAATCAATTTCATGATTAAAATGGTGCACTTCTGAAAATCAAGCAAGATTCTAAATGTGCGTTGTTTCCTCTTAAAAAAAAAAAACTAACCTAAATTTCCACAAGCAAGTTTGTTTTGTGTCGTATGTTTTTTATAGAAAATTGCTTGTTGTATCCACAAACAAAAAAAAACCTGCCAGCAACTGTAAATTCTCAAAGCTGAGTAACTGTACAAGACTGCCTTGAAATTTCCACGGGCAAGTGTCCTCAGTAAGTCATCTGTACTCGCTAGTTTCGCCGACGCCAGGATTGTTCACGACAACTCTCCTTTTGCAAAAAAATTGTATGTGAATAATTTAAATCGCCAAAGATAAATTTTCTGCTGATTATCGCAAATGCTTCGAGTTTTCACTCTTCTTGTCCAAGTGGAGTCTAGAGTTTGGAGGAGTTATTAGCTTGCAATTGTTAAATTAACTCACTTACTAACTAAACTGACTAAATACTTCATAAGCAACTGCTGTTTTTTCTTTATAGAAGGCAAGTGGCAATGAAATCAACGGTGGTTTTTGTTTTGCTGACGATACTCGGCTCCTTGTGTCAAGGAAAGCCTGTTGAAAAAAAGAAGGCTGCGAAATTGAAGGATAAGCCACAAAAAGGTATGAAAATACTAAGTCCTGAAACGTGATTGTTGTGTAAGGCTGACCTAATTTAGTGCTACATCAAGATGACACGCTTTGGTTGTAAAGTCTTTATTTGAGGTTGCTTGACGCGTACATGCAAGAGTTTGCAGTAGGGTATGGTTATGAGAAGTTCAAGTCTTTGATTTGTTTTGGTTTCTTTTTGCTTTTGTTCTTCAGACAGCGTGTGTTTTGACAAGGATGTGAGATTCTGCAAAAAATGGGCGCCCCTGGGTTACTGTGCGAAAAGCCATTCAGTCATGTCAGGGAAATGCAAGTTAGCCTGCAAAATGTGTTCTCCAGGTACGAAGAAGCAAATAAAAATTGGTTTGTTCTTGCAGTGCACTCATTCGTCCATTTATTTCCTCATTCATAGATTGCCTTGAACTGCTTGGGCGCTTTTCAGTATAATTAATGTAGTTATCAATCTTGGTGATTAAGCGTACTATTATAGTTGGTCGTAGGTTCAATAATTCTTTATTATCCATCTACATCAGTAATCTTTTAAATGCGTTTAATATGCTCAGTTCACTCGTGTATACATTGTTTGCAATATCGAAAAAAGCAAATATGTTCCGAAACTAAAGCATGTAACAAACGATCGAAGAACACGGAAAGGGATCAGAATTATTTCTCAAATTTTTTCTCAGCCTCGAGGTCTGACTAATCATTTTTTCATAGTCTTTCACTGCTACGTTTATGAAGTAATCCTTGGACATTTTACATATCGTAGGGGAAATGCTAATGGATGACGACAGCAGATGCAGCAACTGGAAGAGTTCTGATTTTTGCGCCAAAGCAAATCATCAGCCTTATATGTTTAAACACTGCAAATTTAGTTGCAAAGGGTTTGTTGCTTTACCATCCGTCCCTGAGAAGAAACTTGGTGACACCTTTGGAATGGGTGGACGATACGGACAACAGCCAATGGCTGGAAGGTTTGGTCAACAGCCATATGGAAGGCCACCATATGGTGCACAACCAAACATGCAACAACAATATGGTCAGTATGGGCAGCAACCCTACGGACAACAGCCTTATGGTCAGCAACCCTACGCTCAACAGCCTTATGGGCAGCAACCCTACGCTCAACAGCCCTATGGACAGCAACCTTACGGACAACAACCCCAATATGGACAATCATCATTTGGTCAGCAGCCATCGTATGGCCAACAAGGAATGATGCAACAGCCTTGTGGTCAACCTCAAATGACTACGGATCCTTGTGCTCCTCCTTGTCCACCTCAGCCACCTTGCGGTCAGCCACCGTGCCCACCACCACAACCACAACCCCCATGTGGAGGTCCACAGGCGCCTCTGCCTCCCCAGCCACCAGCTCTTCCACCACCACCACCAACGGAAGAAAAAGAGGGAAAAGAGGAGGAAAAAGAAGAAAAGGGAGAGAAAGAAGGAAAGGAAGAGAAAGAAGGATCGCTGAAGCGGCCACCTCCCGTTGACGCCCGCCGTCCTCCACCTAGGCAGCCATACCGACCTTACCAGCCTTATGGAGCTCAAACTCCTTACGGCCGCCCACCATATGGACAGCAGCCACCCTATGGACAGCAACCACCCTATGGACAGCAACCACCCTATGGACAGTCGGCATATGGACAGGCTGGCTACCAACAACCCTACAATCCATACGGTTCAGATCCCTATGCCCAGCAACCATCTCCTTACCAGCAACCTTCTTACCAGCAACAACAATATTATGGACAAAATAGGCAACCTCAAGCGCCAGTCCAACAAGTTCCTCAGCCCGCACAACCTGCACCTGTTGCTCAGCCTGTCGCACCTGCTGCTCAGCCCGCAGCACCTGTTGCTCAGCCTGCCGCCCCTGCTGCTCAGCCTGCCGCTCCTGTTGCTCAGCCCGCTGCACCCGGTAGGTTAAAGTGTCTTTGCCCTGCCACACAATCACGTCCCTTCAACCTTCCACCTGCGTCTATATGTCTGATCATCTGTTTCCCCGCTCCTTGTACCATTTTTCTATCTTCGTTTACCCCTTCCCTCTTTTGCACCTTTCCTACGGCCATAGAGCTAACCAACCAAACTCTCCAACTTCCTATACCCCTTCTGCCTTCCTTAGAAGCACCCAGCCCTCCTTCCTTCATTTAGACTCTAAAGGACTCAAATTCTGATACTATTCTAAAGTTCCTTGTTTATCATCGAAGGGTCTTCAGTCATATTCTTGTATGCAGTTTCATTTAAGATAGCTTTAAAGTACCTTACACTCATCAACATCTCTCTTTCTAAAACTCCTTAGTCGGTCCGGCGGCTGGACCCGCTGGTCCCGCGGCCCCTGAACCACAATCTGATTTCGCGCAACCGGGAGGTCAAACGTATGTCATTCAACATCCTTGGCCAGGAACGGAAGGTCCACTCACTATCAAGAAGGAAGGTGTAGAGCAAAAGAAAGTAGAGCCGAAAAAAGATCTAAAGCTGGCTGCTGATGAAGTAGTGGTGGCATAAGTTTTTAGACTTTTTAAGGTAAATAGTCCGCTTTATCGCGAACTTCGAGTTTTCCGCCGCAATTTTTTAATATGTGAAATGCGGTCGTATTCAAATGCATTTGGTCTTTATTAAAATTATCTTTTCGTTTATAAGACCTTATAACCTTGAGGGAAGCTTTATAAAGGAATTCATGATTTTCATTTGAAATTACCTAACATTTAGACTCGAAAGATGGGTTTTGATCTCTTTAGAGAGTTATTTTTATCAAATATGCCTCGTAAGTGTTATCTATTGCAGTCCTCGAATAAGTGTCTGGAGTTATCTGGAATTCTTCGGTTTTGCTTCATTTTTCACTTTGGTGAACTCCTTCTGCATTTTGAACTTATCAAAAAGACAACTTAAAAACTTGGAAACTTGCCTTTTTTTTGCATCCGTATTCATTAAGTGTGTGAAGCTTAGCTTTTTAGCATCGATCGCTTCAAATTATATTTAGACACGTTTTCATGAGACTCAGTTGAAGTATTTTTTTTTATTTTCAGGCGATACACCAACGAATGACTCAGTTATGAGTTGCTAATCGTTTATGACGCTGTACGCAAAAGTGTTGCGACTTCTCTTTGCATCTGATGAAGAAAGAGCTCGATTATGTCATGCGTATTAAGTTATTACACTTGAATATACAGGAGCCTCAATGAATGATCGGCTGCATCATGCTATATTCCTATCAGTCATTTTTATTTCTCCTAAATGGCAAGACGAATGGTCTTTTGATTCAAAGACTACTTTTATCTTTTAAAAAATAAATCACCAAGACTAAAGAATTTTTTTATTTTTGTTATTTGCGTTCAACAACCAACAAAATTGGAGTTCAGTGGCATTCTTGCACATTTAGTTAAATCTTATGTTTCCACTGTCTCGCTCAAAACAATTCACCAGACGTGTTTGTCAATTCAGACGTTCGCCTTTTTTCGTTTTTAAACTCGCAAAATAGAATCTAAGCATAAATTCAAATAAACTTAATTTCTTCCTTGAGTTCTTCATTGATATATGCATCGGAATCTAAATTCTCCACACAGGCTTGAAGTACGTTTTCCTTATCCGCCCACTCTACGTCGCTCACCAGGGCTTTAAGCTACACGATAGCGGATATGGCACTGAATTCGCCCATCCTTCAACTCCAAACCTGGGTTATTCGGTGAACTAATTTGCATTGATGGTACTCATTCGTACTCATGGGGAGGCGGGGGGGGGGGGGGGGGAAGGGGAGAGTGAGGGTTTGTAAAGTAACGTGTGTTGATCAAGAACAACGCAATATGTCGTCTAGGGCTCACGTCCAGACCCCATCGATCAAGAGTCAAAAGACAGCTGCGCGTCTCCGTCATCAGTATGAATTTCCTTGGGAAAGGGAAAGACTTTGATATTTATTATGTGACTGAATTATGCTTTGAAAGAATATCCGAATAAGTTGAACCACCAGTTTTTTCCAACGAGGTACCTGTCGACATGGAAAAAAAAACGATATCTCTTTCTCTTCGTGAATGGATGCTCATCTTTGAATTTCTCAGAATCTGTGGATTTGATCGAAAGCAGACTCTCATGATCATTTTGGAGTTCTATCGTTAACGTTGTTGTTGCTTTTGTTCTTTTGTTTTGTTTTGCTTTTTAACAATTGCCCATCTCGAACTGTCTGACTGTACTGTTTTGAACGATTAACAAATACGCTCTATCACAACATTATTGTATCAGAAAAGGGGAAAGATAGATGATAATATCGTGTTGCACTTTCTATTGATTGTACTCTTGATGAATGATTGACATTTTTACTAAATAAATCATATATATATATATATAAATATTATGAGAGGAAAAAAGGACGCAACTACATATATATATATATATCTATATATATATATATATCTATATATATATATATATATCTATCTATATATATATATATATATATAGATGCATCGTTACAAGGGGTTTTGACGTCAAAACTTCTTTTCCATTTTAATTGACCCTATAGTTCGCACCAATCCACTGGAGTGTTATGATAGGGCTTAAAAGAAGCTAAAAATGGATTCTACGCGTCCAACTATCATTACATGATTGACAGATGTCCATGGAGCTGCCGGTTCTGCAGAAAAGCTGGAAGTAATAAATCTATCATATTATTAAACGATAAGGCACTAGATTTGTTAAGTGACCACCACTGGGCCGGACATGATACATATTATAAGATATTCTTCCCTTGCGATGCTGACGTCAACGTAGTAGACAGGCAAGCAGCGTAATTTCAGGAGGTGATGTGGCTGAGTGATTTTTGTGCGCTGTTTGACTTTGAAAGTTGCAACAGTCAAACGTTTTTCACATCTACCTTCTCAATTAGATCTTTTTCTCGGTGCCCCTATTCACCTCTTGAATCGAGATCAAATATATTTTTCTTCTACCTGCTCAGATAGATCTGCTTCTCGGTTGCACCCTTGTCAACTCTTCTGCACGGGTCGCGTAAAGAAAATCAGTTGTACGTGATATCCAACTGGTTTACTGAGATTTACAACAACTTAAGTTTCGTGTGCTCCAATTGGATTTGTTTCTCCTTAGTCCCCGCTCAATTCTTTGACTACACATTTCAAATGCTAACTGGCTTGCCTCCTTCCTCTGAAGTAAAAATTGGAAGAATGATACATTTGATTTAAGTGGGGTGCGTACGAACAACCTGGACTTAGGTAGCTATGTACACCTCTGCGGTGGTATTGCAAGAGTCAAGTGTAAAGTTTGAGAAAATGAAATGTTGAATGCTCAGTTCGCACAACTTGGCGCTTATTTGAAACTCTCAGTTACTGAGTTTCACCTAAATTAAAATAAAGATAAAGTAAAGAAGAGCAAGCAAAGTCATCTTCTGGAAAAATATTGGAACTGTCGCAGAAAATTTGGTTTTGAGTAATTACCCCCCAGAAGGTCGATGACGTTTGCATAAGATCATTGATCTACTGAAGGGTCCAAAGTGACACCTAAAATTCACAACAAGCAAAAGGCCTTTAGAATAAAAAGCTGTGGGTGTATTCAAGGTGAGATGATATCTTTAATACGAAGAATATACACGATATCACGGATGGTACCGTTACTTTGTTCTCTTGCAATCATTTCTCGGCCATTTCGACAAAATTAAGTGAATGACATAACCTTCCTAAGATGCTATATAGGAGTCAATTGCTTGCTTTGATTCTATTCAGTCCAAATTAAGAAACTCTGACCTCATTATAGTAATAATTATGTGAAACTTAAAAGAAAAAGTAAATGTTCCGGAGATCTATTACTCTTTCAAATGTTCAATTGTGAACATAAAAGTGTTTCAAATTCAAATTGTGACACTACCTGTCAAACCTAATCGACGGTGGCGGATTGGATTCAGGTACTAGATTTTCTTACTAAAACATTTCAAATTATTTTGAAATGCTTTGGTCCAAAGAGGGGTTACAGAGAATAAAAAGGAATTCCATCCCGTAGAAATTATATGATGATCCAAGTTCATTTGTCTGATACCGAATCAATTTCATGATTAAAATGGTGCACTTCTGAAAATCAAGCAAGATTCTAAATGTGCGTTGTTTCCTCTTAAAAAAAAAACTAAACTAATTTTTCCACAAGCAAGTTTGTTTTGTGTCATATGTTTTTTATAGAAAATTGCTTGTTGTATCCACAAACAAAAAAAAACCTGCCAGCAACTGTAAATTCTCAAAGCTAAGTAACTGTACAAGACTGCCTTGAAATTTCTACGGGCAAGTGTCCTCAGTAAGTCATCTGTACTCGCTAGTTTCGCCGACGCCAGGATTGTTCACGACAACTCTCCTTTTGCAAAAATTGTGTAAGAATAATTTAAATCGCCAAAGATAAATTTTCTGCTGATTATCGCAAATGCTTGGAGTTTTCACTCTTCTTGTCCAAGTGGAGCCTAGAGTTTGGAGGAGTTATTAGCTTGCAATTGTTAAATTAACTAACTTACTAACTAAACTGACTTAATACTTCATAAGCAACTGCTATTTTTTCTTTATAGAAGGCAAGTGGCAATGAAATCAACGGTGGTTTTTGTTTTTTTGACGATATTCGGCTCCTTGTGTCAAGGAAAGCCTGTTGAAAAAAAGAAGGCTGCGAAATTGAAGGATAAGCCACAAAAAGGTATGAAAATACCAAGTCCTGAAACGTGATTGTTGTGTAAGGCTGACCTTATTTAGTGCTGCATCAAGATGACACGCTTTGGTTGTTAAGTCTGTATTTGAGGTTGCTTGACGCGTACATGCAAGAGTTTGCAATAGGGTATGGTTATGAGAAGTTCAAGTCTTTGATTTGTTTTGGTTTTTTTTTGCTTTTGTTCTTCAGACAGCGTGTGTTTTGACAAGAATGTGAGATTCTGCAAAAAATGGGCGCCCCTGGGTTACTGTGCGAAAAGCCATTCAGTCATGTCAGTGAAATGCAAGTTAGCCTGCAAAATGTGTTCTCCAGGTACAAAGAAGCAAATAAAAATTGGTTTGTTCTTGCAGTGCACTCATTCGTCCATTCATTTCCTCATTCATAGATTGCCTTGAACTACTTGGGCGCTTTTCAGTATATTTAATGTAGTTATCAATCTTGGTGATTAAGCGTACTATTATATCGGTCTAATCGGTCGTAGGTTCAATAATTCTTTATTATCCACTTATATCAGTAATATTTTAAATGTGTTTAATATGCTCAGCTCACTCGTGTATATATCGTTTGCGATATCGAAAAAAGCAAATATGTTCCGAAACAAAAGCATGTAACAAACGATCGAAGAACACGGAAAGGGATCAGAATTATTTCTCAAATTTTTCTCAGCCTCGAGGTCTGACTAATCATTTTTTCATAGTCTTTCACTGCTACGTTCATGAAGTAATCCTTGGACATTTTACATATCGTAGGGGAAATGCTAATGGATGACGACAGCAGATGCAGCAACTGGAAGAGTTCTGATTTTTGCGCCAAAGCAAATCATCAGCCTTATATGTTTAAACACTGCAAATTTAGTTGCAAAGGGTTTGTTGCTTTACCATCCGTCCCTGAGAAGAAACTTGGTGACACCTTTGGAATGGGTGGACGATACGGACAACAGCCAATGGCCGGAAGGTTTGGTCAACAGCCATATGGAAGGCCACCATATGGTGCACAACCAAACATACAACAACAATATGGTCAGTATGGGCAGCAACCCTACGGACAACAGCCTTATGGTCAGCAACCCTACGCTCAACAGCCTTATGGGCAGCAACCCTACGCTCAACAGCCCTATGGGCAGCAATCTTACGGACAACAACCCCAATATGGACAACCATCATTTGGTCAGCAGCCATCGTATGGCCAACAAGGAATGATGCAACAGCCTTGTGGTCAACCTCAAATGACTACGGATCCTTGTGCTCCTCCTTGTCCACCTCAGCCACCTTGCGGTCAGCCACCGTGCCCACCACCACAACTACAACCCCCATGTGGAGGTCCACAGGCGCCTCTGCCTCCCCAGCCACCAGCTCTTCCACCAACACCACCAACGGAAGAAAAAGAGGGAAAAGAGGAGGAAAAAGAAGAAAAGGGAGAGAAAGAAGGAAAGGAAGAGAAAGAAGGATCGCTGAAGCGGCCACCTGCCGTTGACGCCCGCCGTCCTCCACCTAGGCAGCCATACCGACTTTACCAGCCTTATGGAGCTCAAACTCCTTACGGCCGCCCACCATATGGACAGCAACCACCCTATGGACAGCAACCACCCTATGGACAGCAACCACCCTATGGACAGTCGGCATATGGACAGGCTGGCTACCAACAACCCTACAATCCATACGGTTCAGATCCCTATGCTCAGCAACCATCTCCTTACCTGCAACCTTCTTACCAGCAACAACAATATTATGGACAAAATAGGCAACCTCAAGCGCCAGTCCAGCAAGTTCCTCAGCCCGCACAACCTGCACCTGCTGCTCAGCCGGCAATAGCTGTTGCTCAGCCTGCCGCCCCTGTTGCTCAGCCAGCCGCTCCTGTTGCTCAGCCCGCTGCACCCGGTAAGTTAAAGTGTCTTTGCCCTGCTACACAATCACGTCCCTTCAACCTTCCACCTGCGTCTATATGTCTGATCATCTGTTTCCCCGCTCCTTATAACATTTTTCTACCTTCATTTACCCCTTCCCTCTTTTGCACCTTTTCTACGTCCATAGAGCTAACCAACCAAACTCTCCAACTTCCTATACCCCATCTGCCTTCCTTAGAAGCACCCAGCCTTCCTTCCTTCATTTAGACTCTAAAGGACTTCATCTCTGATACTATTCTAAAGTTCCTTGTTTATCATCGAAGGGTTTTCAGTCATATTCTTGTATGCAGTTCCATTTACGATAGCTTAAAAGTACCTTACACTCATCAATATCTCTCTTTCTGAAACTTCTTAGTCGGTCCGGCGGCTGGACCCGCTGGTCCTGCGGCCCCTGAACCACAATCTTATTTCGCGCAACCGGGAGGTCAAACTTATGTCGTTGATTGGCCAGGAAATGGAGATCCGTATATGGAGATGTGCGCTAGAAAGAAGGAAGGTGTAGAGCAAAAGAAAGTAGAGCCGAAAAAGGTCTCAAGCTTGCCGCTGATGAAGTAGTAGTGGCATAAGTTTTTAGACCTTTTAAGGTAAATAGTCTTGTTTATCGCGAACCTCGTGTTTTCCGCCGCAATGTTTTAATATTTGAAATGCGGTCGTATTCAAATGCATTTGGTCTTTATTGAAATTACCTTTTCGTTTATAAGACCTTATAACCTTGAGGGAAGCTTTATGAAGGAATTCAGGATTTTCATTTGAAATGACCTAATTTTTAAATAATCCTTAGAATGGAACTCGAAAGATGGGTCTTGATCTCTTTAGAGAGTTATTTCTATCAGAGTTATTTCTATCAGTAAGTGTTATCTATTGCAGTCCTCGAATAAGTGCCTGGAGTAATCTGGAATTCTTTGGTTTTGCTTCATTTTGCACTTTGTTGAAATCCTCCTGCATTTTGAACTTATCAAAAGGACAACTTAAAAACTTGGAAACTTGCCCCTTTTTTTGCGTCCGCGGCAAGACATTCTCCTGTATTCATTAAGTGTGTGAAGCTTAGTTCTTTTGCATCGATCGCTTCAAATTATTTTTAGAAACTTTTTCATGAGACTCAGTTGAAGTATTTTTGTTTTTTTTCAGGCAATACTCCAACGACTGACTCAGTAATGAGTTGCTAATTGTTTATTACTCTTTGCATCTGATGAAGAAAGAGCTCGATTATGGCATGCGTATTAAGTTATTACACTTGAATATACAGGAGCCTCAATGAATGATCGGCTGCATCATGCTATATTCCTATCAGTCATTTTTATTTCTCCTAAATAGCAAGACGAATGGTCTTTTGATTCAAAGACTACTTTTATCTTTTAAAAAATAAATCACCAAGACTGAAGAATTTTTTTATTTTTGTTATGTGCGTTCAACAACCAACAAAACTGGAGTTCAGTGGCATTCTTGCACATTTAGTTAAATCTTATGTTTCCACTGTCTCGCTCAAAACAATTCACCAGACGTATTTGTCAATTCAGACGTTGGCTTTTTTTGTTTTTAAACTCGCAAAATAGAATCTAAGCATAAATTCAAATAAACTTAATTTCTTCCTTGAGTTCTTCATTGATATATGCATCGGAATCTAAATTCTCCACACAGGCTTGAAGTACGTTTTCCTTATCCGCCCACTCTACGTCGCTCACCAGGGCTTTAAGCTACACGATAGCGGATATGGCACTGAATTCGCCCATCCTTCAACTCCAAACCTGGGTTATTCGGTGAACTAATTTGCATTGATGGTACTCATTCGTACTCATGGGGAGGGGGGGGGGAAGGGGAGAGTGAGGGTTTGTAAAGTAATGTGTGTTGATCAAGAACAACGCAATATGTCGTCTAGGGCTCAAGTCCTGACCCCATCGATCAAGAGTCAAAAGACAGCTGCGCGTCTCCGTCATCAGTATGAATTTCCTTGGAAAAGGGAAAGACTTTGATATTTATTATGTGACTGAATTATGCTTTGGAAGAATATCCGAATAAGTTGAACCACCAGTTTTTTCCAACGAGGTACCTGTCGACATGGAAAAAAAAACGATAGCAAGATTTTCTTCATTCAGTTGAAGATGTTGAAACTTTTCACCGTGGTAATCGTTTTCTGGTAAGAGTCCTATACTTTATATTACTCAGGTTTTAAATCGAAGTGTCGAGGGAACAAGACAGGACAATGGCCTTAATTCAGCTCTTTTCTTATGTTTCGTCTTTCACGATAAACGATTTAAAAACATGGCGTGTTCTTAGTTGCTGGCTTTCTTAGAATCTAAACATTTTCTTTAAAAAATGAATATAAACAAGAAAGAAAAATAACTTGTCATGAATAGCAGGAGTTCTTAAAACCCAGAAAAACACAGCCTAGATTTTGGAATAAATATAAAGTAAAATTGGCTTACTGTGTTTTTATAACAAGAAACTTAGAGAGGTTTTCAACTCATTGCTTTTAAGAGGCTAGCACCTCACCACGGTTCCACCAAACAAATGTTTACGAGGATTCTATTTCAAAACGATAAATTCTTTCACACTGCAGTTTTGTGATATGTAGCACCTGTCAAATCTATCCACGCAAGGCTGACCGCTTTCATTGATTCGTTCAATTCGACGTGGATTTGTGTTCTACAAATTATGAAGTAAAAACTAGCTATAGACGGTAAGTTTTCTCTTTCTAAATAAACTAACGGGCTTCCAGCGACAGAACGTTTCTCCTAATACGTGCTTTTCTTAAATTTATTAGGAACAATTTTCAAATTTTATTTCATGACTGATAAAAAAATTGTATATATATAAAATTGATCGATGAGAATTCAATTTACATAGACTCAACTATGGAAATAAAATAGAACGTAAGCTTTTTTCTATACAAACCTTTTTATTTAATTCTTCAGATACCACGAAACTTATGACGGGATGGTTGAATGCGGACAAAAGACTCAAAATGCTGTCTTCTCTATCATTTTATATGTCATTGTCTCAGGTACAGTGTAAGCAACAGTCTTGTGGTAGACCCACTTGTAAATAAACCAATGTGTTCCGGCGAGGAGATTAACCAACTGCCTATTCAAATTACAAACTGCCTTCTTTCTTACCTTTTCGCTGCTGAGAACAGAATGTTATGGCAGATTACAATTTTGTCTCTTTTTAATTTTTCAGTTATTAATCAGCAAGATTGTTTCAGCTACGCAATCTCAACAATTTAAAACTATACAGTTTATTTAATGAGGTACTGAATTGATGGGAAAACACTCACATGGATGTTGTAACATTTGGACGTGCATCAAATAGAGACTAGTTTCCCAAGCAGTTTCATTTACATTAGCGTTATTACGTTGCGTGTTATATTCAAAGCTAGCATATTTCGTGTTTGTTTGGTTGTTTCAGTATTTTATCTTTGTACGAAAGAAGCCGTGCAAGGTGCCCCGATAGCATTAGATGTCTCTCGAGGTAAGACATATTCAAAACCCAGTAATTTAGCTTAATTGCGTCATAAGGCTCTCGTCGTTAACGACACTCACAACCTTTCTTCGTGAATGGATGCTCATCTTTGAATTTCTCAGTATCTGTGGGTTTGATCGAAAGCAGACTCTGATGATCATTTTGGAGTTCTATCGTTAACGTTGTTGTTGCTTTTGTTTTTTTGTTTTGTTTTGCTTTTTAACAATGGCCTATCTCGAACTCTCTAACCGTACTGTTTTCTACGATTAAAAAATACGCTCTATCACATTATTGTATCAGAAAAGGGGAAAGATAGATGATAATATCGTGTTGCTAAGTAAATGCGACCTAAAGACACTTTCTATTGATTGTACTCTTGATGAATGATTGACATTTTTACTAAATCAATCATATATATATATATATATATATATATATATATATATATATATTTATATATGCATCGTTACATGGGGTAGTCACGTCAAAACTTCTTTTCCATTTTATTGACCCTCTAGTTCGTATCAATCCACTGGAGTGTTATGATAGGGTCAAATCGTGCTCAAAAGAAGCTAAAAATGGATTCTGCGCGTCCAACTATCATTACATGATTGACAGATGTCCATGGAGCTGCCGGTTCTGCAGAAAAGCTGGAGGTAATAAATCGATCATATTATTAAACAATAAGGCACTAGATTTTTTAAGTGACCAGCACTGGACCGGACATGATACATTTTATAAGATATTCTTCCCTTGCGATGCTGACGTCAACGTAGTAGACCGACAAGGAGCGTAATTTCAGGAGGCGATGTGGCTGAGTGATTTTTGTGCGCTGTTTGACTTGGAAAGTGGCAACAGTCAAACGTTTTTTACATCTACCTTCTCAATTAGATCTTTATCTCGATGCCCCTATTCAACTCTTGAATCGAGATCAAATATTTTTTTTCTTCTACCTGCTCAAATAGATCTGCTTCTCGGTTGCACCCTTGTCAACTCTTCTGCAGCGGTCGTGTAAAGAAAACCAGTTGAACGTGATATCCAACTGGTTTACTGGGATTTACAACAATTTAGGTTTCGTTTGCTCCAATTGGATTTGTTTCTCCTTAGTCCCCGCTAAATTCCTCGGCAGCATATTTCTAAGGCCAACTGGCTTCCTTCCTTCCTTCCACTGAATTAAAAATTAGAGGAATGATGTGTTTGATTTAAGTGGGGTGCGTATGAACAACCTGGACTTATGTAGCTATGTACACCTCTGCGGCGAGATGAAATATAAACTATTTAAAAAAAAAGGGGAGTAAAAATTACCAAGTCTACGCTTTCTAACCATGTAAGGGCCAAACGGTTAAATTTTTGAGGGGTTAATCCCTGTATGGAAGGGCGACTCAAGCTGGAAAACCTTTCTGTCGTCTCCTTGGATGATGCATATGAATGGTTGTTTAATCGTCAATGATTCGGCAATATTCTTGAACGTGTTAATAACTTGGAAGATTTGCTGAATTCATGTTAGGAGATACTGACAAATGTGAAGATATCGATCAGCAATGTCCAGAATGGGTGTCAAACAATGAATGCGCGACGCGACCAGACTACATGGCTCAGAACTGCAAAAAGAGCTGCGAGATGTGTGGTCCAGGTGAGTTGCTTTTAACAATCCAAAGGTGTTTCTTTAATATCGTGATCCTAGCGGGCTGAAGGAAGATGATTTAAGCAACTTTCTCAAAAGAATTAAAAACGGAACTACAGCCAAATCTAAGCCTTACCCTGATTCGTTCGTGGTCTATAGCATAATTTATCTTATCCTTAGCAGTTTTTGCGATTTCAAATTAAACGGCTCAATCGTTTTTAATTCTTGTTTCTATAGAAAGCGAGTACAAAGTGAGTGACTCGGAACCCAATTGTCCAATCTGGGCCAAAGCTGGTTGGTGCCAGAAAAATTCAGACTTGCTTAAAAAATGTCCGCACAGTTGTCAAAAGTACGGTTATATGGGTGCAAATTCCATGGAAGAACGCTACATAACAGTCAACTTTCAGAATACTTCACAAGTAACAGCCACAAATGTCACTGATTTTGCTGCACCACCGCCGCCATCTGCTGCTATTCGTCCTCATTCAGAACTGGAATCGGTAAGACTTGGATATAGACAGAGTTAGTCATAAGAAAAAATGCATGAAATTTTCCTCATCAAAAAAATGAATTGGCATTTCAGGCCTTTTGGTTCATTATTGCTGAGCTTGTCTCAGTTTCCAAGGAATGAAGCGTCTAGTAGTACGGTACTATATTGCCATTCGTCCTTGACCCCTTGAGAACAAACCCATGCATAGTTCTTTAAGATTTTCTGACAGTTTGCTAGTTTTTATCGACAGTCTTGGGTGGAGAAAGACTTCGCCTCGCTCATGGACGCATCATTTAGCTTCACCAAAAAAAAAACATTTTAAGATTGTAAATTTTGCAATTTCGAGTGAAATCTCGATTTGCATGTGAAGGGAATTTTAATCTACAGTTTAATTCTAATTTATATTTTATTTTCCTGAATCAGCTTCCTGCCGACCTGAAGTCGGTTCTCGAAAAGGAATGGTGGAACTCAAAACTGTTACAACTGACTCAAAAGCAAAATGAGTATGTGACTCACCCAGAGCTACGCCAACCTTCTTTTCCACTGTACACGAACAGCTCTGCTCAGTCAGGTAACAACACTCTATTAGGAAGAAAACAGATCAACGGATCCCAAGTGCTAACAAACTTGACAAGTTCACAAGGGTTCATAAATCAGTCATCAATATTGCAAGGTACGTATATAATATTGTCTCTACGGTTTCCAATTATATACCTCTCTTCCGTTTCTTCAACTGAATGCCGGCTAAACCAGTTCCTTAGCGAGGCAATTTTGCAGGTTAGAATTTACTGACGGTTGCTTGTTATGCGTAGAGAAAGGAAACTATTACGTAATCCGAAAAAATATAATTAGCTTTGTGATATACGCGTTAATGATATTGCGAGACTTTAAGTGAGATTTGCCCTTAATTACCTCCCCTTACACCTTTTCGATAAAAATATAACGATAATCAAGAAATCACAGCAAAACCCTCAGTTGTATCACTTTTACAGGTGGAAATAAACAAGAACAGTTGAACGAACCTCCTGCCCCTGCTCCTCCTCCTCGACCGTATGACTCTCTTCTTCCACAACTAGCCGTCAGTGGTCTGACATGGAATGGTAAACGAAAAAAGGCGGAAGAAAATCAGGCTGATGGACAAACAGCTCAGAAGACTGAATCAAGTCAAGACGTAATATGGAAAGAAGAAAAAGAGGAAGACGAGGATTTAGAAGCCGAAAATGGTCAACAAAAAGAAGAGGTTCCTGTGATAGTTTCAGGGAATGATGAAATTTCAAGTGGCCACGAACCGAGGGTTGAAATGCTTCCGTTAGGTGATAAAGAAGTGAAGCACGCGAAAACACTCGAGAGCCAACTAACAACTTCGGGTGAGAATTTTGAAAACTATCACGAGAATACGGAAGGATACGTAACGTCTTCTTCTGGAAGTGGCGAAGAGATGGATTCAGAAGAACAACATGATGTATCGATGTACAACAGTCCCGAAAGTACTGAAGAAGGCGATGTAAAACGGGTCTTTCCAGAAAGTGACATTTCTGGGAGCGGGCAGCATTCAGCGCAGGAAATTGATGGCAATGAGACCAGTTCAGATGAAAGTAGACGGGAGGACAATGTCAAACAAGGCTTTCCCAAAAATAACATCCGTAGTGGCAGTCAGCTTCATAAACAGGAAAGTGGTGACTTTGAATCTAGTTCATCTGGTAGTAACCAGTATGAGGACGATGTAAGGTTCTCTGGGAGTGGAGAGTAGAGCATTAGGGGTAGCCTAAATATCTAATTTGGAAGAGTAATAAATAGAAATTTCCTGATGCTCAATTATTTTCCATTTTCTGGTTCCTTTTATTAAGTTAAACGTAGTTTTGATCTAAAACGACGAAGCAGAGTTGAGAAAATTTGATAGGGGGTTTGAAGCCGTTGGATCATTCATGAGTCAAAATTAGTTCAATAGACACGACAGAGGAAAAGAAAAGAGTTAAGATTTTGGCATTTCCACGTCATAAAACATTGTGAAAGGTACCAATATCGGTGAGCTTGCACTGTATTGCTGACTATGTTACTGTTTTTAGCTAATGACTTTGGAAATTAAATTGTAAATGAGTGTAATAGTAGACAGGAATATCAACCGGTTCAGATGTAAATTCCAGAGGTATGTTTTGTACTAAATGTGATATGAACAACCAAAGCGTAGTTAATTTGACCTATACAATCGTGATTATGCATGCTCAAAGCAAAGTTTAGCTTTATACAGATGATTTTTCTTTTCATTTCAGGGTTGTTCTATAGAGAAATCTAAAACGGCATATGGTATCAAATGAGTTTTTTGCTCTCTTGTTGAGAGATAAAATTTGCATCTCAAGCCAAACATGTCTTAATTTAAAAAGAAAAAGAATTAAAGATGACTTTTTAGATTCAATAAAATCAAGAGATTAAACGTTTCACTCGCCTCGTCAATAAAATGTAGCATGTTCCGTAACTGTGGTTTACATGGCCGTTCATTCCAGAGACTAAATTGGAGATCTGAAATATCAAAAGCCCTGTTTCGAGCTCAGCGACAATCCATTCATGACTACTTGCTTTTGTTCCTTAGGCCCGTGAAGAGAGGAATAGTATTCATTTGAAATTGAGGAGGAAGATATGAGGACTGGGAAGAGAGTTGAGTTCTAATCTATCCCTAAGTTTACCTCCCTAACACCGGCTCCCTGAGGCAAAGCTGGCTCCCTGAGTGGAAAACATGAATCGAATTTTTTTTCTAAATTTCAGCTTGAATAAGCACAAAATTTTTTATGCGGTCTCAACTCTCGTCAGCTTTACCTCTGTGTTCAGTTGTTGACGGAAGAGACTTAGAATTTGATCGCCTTCCCGCCAGAGGTTAGAATGAACACAAAAGAGAAAACAATAAAAACAGTAACTGAAAACCAAAGCCAAACAAATCACTGACAATGTAGAGGTTGTTCGGTGTAGACTCTTCATTAGAAAGAAATCGCCATAAATCACGGACTTGTGCCCCAGGGAGAGACTAGGTGAGTCATGTTACATCTAATGACTGAGAAGACTATACCTGGTTGATACGAATACGTGACACAGGTAGTTATATATTTTTTTTTCCCGAACAGTATTGCAAGAAGGTAACCTTCGGAGGTTGGCTTTAAAATGCATAGGAAGATCTGAGGAAAAAAAGTACGATCTATAACAGTAATAAAAAATAACAGTAGTAAAAACCTGGCATAAAAGAAATTAAATCAAACGTGGGACACTGCCATAGAAAAATACCAACACCTCTAATTCCTGTGGCCTGAAAAATTGATTCAGGACTTATTCTGTTTTATGCAGCGTAGATTGATCAGAACAGCAAGTGCAATCTTATTCCAACTCTAACCATACCATTTCTCTTTTGAAAACTACTGAAATTTGCCTAAATGATACTGAAAACGCATTTAGCCACGAGCACGTAAACATTGTCGGAAATTGTTACGTCCTTAAGAAATTTTATTTCCCACACTCCAAACAAGAGAACGATTTTCTTATATAAACACCCCAGGGTCATGGACAACAAGCGAAAAGCTCAAGAGACAAACTGATTTCAAAATATTTCCCTGCCACTTTTTCAAGGATATAAGATATAATGATGAATGAGAACGAAAACCAGTTTAAATATTGTGGACTTATTGTTGGAGAAACTGGTATCCTAGGGACAAACAATATTACCAAAATACTCCTTTTTACCTGAAAAGCATTGTCAAATTGACTTTTCCCTGCTTCTTACGCGCAAATCAATACGACTTTTCCCTGCCTCTTACGCGCAAGTTACCGGTCGCGCGGTCTTATGACGCTATTACTCTAATCTTTATAATCACCTCTTCCCGCTCAATTATGGCATAGCACAGTCTTAAACATTATAACTTAAATGCAAGCAAACTTAAGGAAAAATTTCTTTTGCGGCAATAATAATGGCATTAACTAGTAGCTAAAGCTGTTATCAATTGCGATTACTTTGAGCAAATACCTGTCCAAAGAGAATTCTGTTTCACTCGCTAACGATACGTGACAACTTGACTTCAGGGCAATGCAGGTTTGACAGGTTTCAATTAAAATCTTTTGTTTAACGTTAATTCAAGTGACTTTTAGTCGTTTTCAACTTACCGCTTGGTCGAGTCTATGACATTAGGTAAGAAGAGGTTAAAACAGAGCGCTAGAGTCTCATGGTTCCCACATTAAAAAGTGATCACTGTCGGCCATTAATACCTGCATGCCATGGCCATTACTCTGTAGATATGCTTGGATAGACAAAGCTCTTTTTAGCTATTTGTCATATTCCCCTATCGCAAATTAATTTGCCATCCAAGAAGTATTTTTACGAGTTGATTGTTAGGGAGACAACTCGAAAAAGGTAAGTGCAACGAAAAATTTTTATTTACTGGCTGAGTTTCGGGGTGGGCCTAAAACCCTTGAGTTTAAAGCGATCAGTAAACAACTCATTACTGTTTTGTTCGCGAAAGGCTTTCTTTGTTACAGTCGAAGTGGTTTTGCTTAAATAGACCTTTGTCTTCCTTTTAACAAGATACCTTTCATTTTATCTTCCTATCAATGGGAAGACAAAAAAGATAAACATCTTAAAGTCAGTCGATTTATATTAAGTTGCAATCGTTGGTGTAATGTTAATATTTTTCGTGGTATCACTTTGTGCTCTTGATTGTTTAATTAAAGCTAGAAGACCTTTCCATGAATCGCTTAAATTTAGATACAATTGTGAAACACTTGATGGAGCTCAAGATTAAGATGGAATCATGAAGATAGGTCCACCAACACGGCGAACTCAAGAAATGATGCGACGCCTTAGAAAACGCAAAGGGCTGACGTTCGAAACATCACAGTAACTTAATTTGCTATATTCACTCATTTATCTTTATTAAACCCACGTGTATATCCAGCTTAGCGTTTTACTTGTCCGCCTGTCTGCCTGTCCGCTTAGTCAGAATTGACAAAAAGTTAAGGGGGTAAGTTTCGTCAGTGGGAGAGTATAACAGGTAATTTGGTGTTAACAACTGACTTGAAAACGTAAATTAGCTACCGTAAAGAGTTGAAAGGCTGACGTTTTGAGCGTTATCCCTTCGTCAGTGGGGGGGACTAGGGGCTAACGCTCAAAACGTTAGCCTTTTAACTCTTTCCGGTGGGTAATTTATTTTTTCAACTCAGTTGTTAACACTAAATTGACTAGGGGTTAGTTTTTTCATTAATTCTTGAGCAACCTTTGTATAGACGAAAGACAACCATGAATAGAAGAGGGTAGTCAAACTTACTCGATTGTATTCCCCTTCCATCGGCAGATTTTTTGCCTCAATTTCTTTTTCGCAATGACAGTGTTTCCAACTCTCTACCTTCGCCGGGTGCTACTTTTGACTTGAGGAAATCTCTCTACCCTGGTTTACAACAGGGAATATACACATTTACGGAATAGCTTAGGTGGTTAGATCTGTCCTCTTGTGTCAGATCTCCCTCTCCGCACGTTTGCCTATTCCCCCTCCCCCCCCCCCCCCCCCCCCATCACCCCCAAAGGAAAAAAAAATATATATATATAGAAAGTCTGTGTTTCGGTTTTTTCCGAATTACAGTGCTCAATACATAGAAGCCAGTTTCGCGATTAAATCACTCTTCAGGGGATTTTAAAATCCCCTGAAGAATGATTTATATATATATAAATCAAAAGCTTTCTTTGCGTCTTAGAGAGAAAACTTTCAACATGAGGACATCTGAAGGAGTGGCTCACTAATTATCAAAAGCTAATTAATTATCATGCATCTGTGTCACTATCCGATTCTGATCGCCTGCAAGCAAGAATCCAACTGCCAATTGGTTGGCAGTGTTTTGGTAAAATCACCCCCAAAACAAGCATTTCCGAGCATCCATGATAGAACAAACAAGACAAATGATTGAATTTGGATGGCAAGAACTAATAAGGCCTTGGTTTATGTTACACGCCGAACCCCATGGCTCAGTTCGAAAGATAACACGAGCCTCGACCTTGACAATCAATCGTTATCATGCTAAACCCATTCTAACCGTTGTTTGATAACATTTGTAAACGAAAGGAACAATCTGTCGAGGTAACAACTCGCAACCCGAAGTTGTAATCATTGTCTGACAGTGACGGATTATTTTTTCAGGATTTTTGTCACATAATCTATACTTTGTTTGCAGATAGTGAGCCGAAATAGAAGATGAAGTTCGGTCTTGGTTGGTGCGCATTATTTATAATAGGCTTTACAGTCGCCTCCTCTGTCCTTGGTAGGTATCAATTTTCTATCCAGCGGCAGTAATAAACTGTCGAAGGAATCGATTCTACCGTCAAAATTTAAAGAGATCTTTAAACGTCGAAATTTCTTGGAGCAAAACCAAATGGATTGCTTTTTTGATTTCTTTTCACTTTTTTTTTTTATCAAAGTTGCTAATTTGGGTCAGGGAAGTTTGGCGACTGTTTAAAAAGGAAAAGTTTTCCTGAAGTGGGTCAAACTAACTCTTCCGCTGAAGGAAAAGGCTATGATAACACATTGGACTTTGCTGCACGTTTCGACAATGCCCTTCACCGTTTCAGATTGTACAGTAATGGTACAAATTTGGGAAGAGATGCCGAAAAACTTTTTCATGAGGTAATGGCATGATTGAAACATGACTTAACTAACTGGGATGACAAAGATTTCCCTGTGACACTCAAAAGTCTTTAGAAACCTTTGTTTTGGTCATGCAATCAAAGATCTTCCTTACAATAATTTTCTAGCTAACGAGAATTACAACATGTAGAATTCATCCCGAAGTGAAAAAAAGCGGAAACTATGTCAATTTGTAAATATTTGTAAATAAATATCACACACTCTACTAGGAACCGAGGAACAAAAGAGTGCATTTACTTCCGCTGATGAGCCAGGTTCTGGATCTGGAAGTGATTCCGGAAGCGGAGATGCACTTAATGAGAGAGATGAGGAGGGGCAGAAAATTCTTGACTTGATGTCTACGATTCCTTACAAAGAAGGTAAATGAAATACAGTTAGCTCAATTTTTCCTTGAAAAATAGGGGCTGGGTCTTACTCCACTCTTACTTTGCCTGTAGGGAACTATAAGGCTAATCTTCAAAACAGAAATTTCCGCGAACGTCACGTCTATTTTGGAAAAAAATAAACAGAGAAAGAAATCAATTGCCTATACCACGGAAAAAGTAAAACTTAAAAGCCTAGTATCTTGATTGTGCCATAATAAACAATCATTCACCGAAGTGGAGGCAAATATCCATCAATTTTACTGACCCTGAGGTGAATAATTTCTGTAGTATATACCACATAGAAACCCCCAAAATACTTATTTAATTAGCGTCAATATACCGAAAAGTTGTCGGAAAGTGAACTCTTGACGCTCGATTTTACGTATTCTGGTGATTTTTAGGTCAGATAACTACCGGAATATAGTACTGATGATAAATGATATTAATTACTGGGACACTAAACTAAGCCCTTAATGACTACCAGTGATATCTGGGTTATACAACCGTGCTAACAGCTTAAGTTTTTTTGCTGTTTTTGTTGTTCGTAGCTTATAACATAAAAAATTGCGAAGATAACCCAGAAGTTGACTGTAAAGGCAAGACTTCTACGAAATGTCTAAAAGATTTTCATGATATGGTGCGAGATTGCCCATTATCTTGTCACCTGTGCGCAAAAAGAGGAGGTACGTGATTTGAATTGCATTTCTGTGCCATTACTCGCGGTTGATCATTCCAAACCATTTTAACCATGGGGGTAGAAGAGAAGTGATCGAAGTCTGAGTAAGGAACTGTCGTCGAGTTATTCAAGGGCCGACCTTTGTTTATGGCAAGATTAGTTTATTTTGCCACTCTGTGAGAAGCAGTGTTGGTAAAATTGAATGAGCAGATGAATTTCGCAATGAATCAGTAAAACAGGGCTATGGACAAAGCCATGAATAGACGAGTAGTTGAAAAAAGAACTTCACTTACTATCTCTGTTGTTTTTTGCCTGGTATATTTTAATCAATCAAGAAAAACAATAACTTCTTCATTTTTTTAATAATACTTTGTTAGGAGCCACTGAGAAATGCGAGGATCTTGATGAAAATTGTGACGTAGGGGTCCGCAGACGCAAATGTCAGCTACTTCCTGATTACATGATGCAAAGATGTAAACTGAGAAAAACAATAACTTCTTCATTTTTTAAATAATACTTTGTTAGGAGCCACTGAGAAATGCGAGGATCTTGATGAAAATTGTGACGTAGGGGTCCGCAGACGCGAATGTCAGCTACTTCCTGATTACATGATGCAAAGATGTAAACTTTCCTGCCAATTCTGCGGCCCAGGTAGGAAAATCTGGCACCCATGATAAAAAAACCAAGGAAGTGATAAAGTATGGTAAATCACTCTTCGACTCCATTTTCGTGAGGCTGAATTTCAAATACTACAGGCAATATTCTATTCTATAGCGCAGGAAGCAGTTTTTTTGGGTAGCGATTTGTTATCTATCCCATACGTTTGACATTGCCTTTGTAATGCGACTATACTTCTACTCTTAAGGTGGGAGTTCAATTAAGCTTTTGTATATTGATTGGGATTATTAGCTCAAATGAAAAGTCACAGGCTTGTATAATTCCATGTTTGATTTAAAGTTGTAATGAGCTTTTTTTAGAACCTCGAAGGAGAGAAACTGAAGAAAGATATACGTCAAATACCTTTTAAAAACCAGGAAATAAGAAGCTTAAAACCTGTTAAACCTTCTTTCTTTCAGAGTCTGGGTTTGGAAAAATGGACAAACATCCCGTTTGCCCAATATGGGGAGAATATGGCTACTGTCAAACAGACTCTGACATAAGGAGAGAATGTCCTCATAGTTGCGCGAAGTACCATGGAGTCAGGCCAGCCCCCGAACCATATCCCTACCCCGTAAAGGCTCTGCATCCCTATCAATTCCAGCCTGGACAATATCCGATTCCTACTGGGTACCCATATCCCGCGCGATACCCGAGCCCATATCCTTCTCCTTACCCGTACCCGTATCCCTATCCATCTCCGTACCCCTCTCCCTATCCCTATCCATCTCCGTACCCCTCTCCTTACCCCCACCCTAACCCATATCCAACTCCTCATCCGACACCAGCACCACAGGTAGGGTATTTTTTTTCGATGTGCTCAGGTCATCTAGTTCAAGTTAATTTGTTTTTTCAGGATTTTTAACTTTAAACCTGTTGTAATAGGAGAATTTTGTAGTAAATTTTGTAGTGTAGCGGAGGGACATGGCACGCAAACAATAAACACCAGTAGGAGGGCAGAACTAAAACAATAAATTCTGACGACATATTAAAAACCAGCCAATAAATTAGAGTACGAAATAATGAAATCTCAACTGGTTGACTGTAAGTTGTTGACTAAGTTACAAAAGAAGTAAAGACCGCAGCACCCTTAGGGCATTACTTGTAAATTTATATAGGCAAACTGTAACAGATTTTCCAAGAAGCCCCTTGAGTGATCTATTTCTGAGTTGCCTCGCTTCCAGTTTAAGGCATTCTAATGGGCTAAATCGTGTCAGATGAACTTTAAAAATCTCAGGCCGACATTTGAATTCAATCTTTTTTCTTTTTTCTCTGTTTATTTAAATTCCTCGCCTGCCCATGGTGGCATTTATCATCTGCATTTAAAAATGCCAATTGTTAATTAAACGAGCCAGCAACATGGTTGAATCCTATAAGGACAGTTCACTTTGAATGTGTTTGAACGTATCTAAACGTATGCAATGTTCAGTTCAGTGAAATCAGCCTTGAAGTCGATAGCCACCTTAACTTTGAGGAACTCTTTCCTCCATCGTGCAGTGAGGATAGTTAATCTGGATTTTTGTTGCAGCCGAGTCCAGTACCCACACCAGTGCCCTCCCCAGAACCTTCTCCAGTGCCCGCTCCATCTCCTTCTCCAGAGCCCTCTCCATCACCAGCCCCGGCCCCTTATCCAACACCAAGTCCGGCCCCTAATCCAACACCAGCACCAGCTCCGACCCCTTATCCAGCACCAGCACCGGTTCCGGCCCCTTATCCAGCACCAGCACCAGCACCGGCCCCTTATCCAGCACCAGCACCAGCACCAGCACCGGCCCCTTATCCAGCACCAGCACCGGCCCCGTATCCAGCTCCAGCAGCGGCCCCTTATCCAGCACCAGCTCCTGCACCGTATCCAGCGGCGGTTCCCCCTGCAGCACCTGCAACTTACGACAAAGGTCACAAGTCAGAGAAAAGCGAACAAAAGAAGCACAAGGACCATAAGAGGAAAAATCATGACTCGAAGAAACGCAAAGGAAGAAGAAATTGAGTCGCCGAAATCTTCACCCGTTATCACAGTTCAACGCATCCTGTAACTGAAAGTAAAATGTCTGTCGGAGATAGATTAAGTATTCTTTACTGATAAATCTCTTGGAACAGCCGGAATTAATGTTTTATACACAAATTACAGCACAGGTTGAGACGTTCGTCTCAAGTACGATTCCTTGGTCAGTATCTCATATTGTGAAGACCTAAAGGAGAAATAAATTATAAAACGACAAATCTCGAAAGGGAATTTAATTTTCCCATAATATTTACCTATGTTTTTCACACTTGATGCTATTCAATCTCAATCCCAACGGTACGGTGGGGTTACTCTTATTTACGTGAATCTCCAAGAATTCAAACACATTTGTGAACAATATTCCATCTGTGAATATGAAAGCGATCTTCCCAGTTATGAACACTACTTAATCAGTAGTGAAAGGAAGGCCTAAAAAAAACTCAGGCCTGCATGTACGGGATTTGAACCCATGACCTCTGCGATACCGGTGCAGCGCTCTACCAACTGAGCTAACTGGGAGCTGGTTACTGTGTTGGTTCAAAATAAACCCGTGAAGTGGTGAATAAACGACTGTGAATATTCCATGTAGACAAATGAGGAATTCGGTCGGAGCCTCCAAACTTAGTCCCTGTTACTACTGGGTCAACCAGTTCCAAATGATACATCACAATTTGAGCGTCTTTACCGATCAATTCAAATTTGCATTTGGTAGCACCAAAACTGCTCTCTCTGTCAGGGCTGGGTTTTTTCGTTCTTTTTTTTTAGCGTACAAGTGAGTGAGCTTTTTGTCTATCATTGCACAATCCCTAACGTCATTTTGTGACTGATCTTTCCTAAAGCACAAAAAGCCAAACTTTCCCTCACAAGGCTAACTGGGTAGTTAGGCATTAACACAGCATAAGTGTAGTTTGCTTACTCTTTACTCGAGCGGCGGCCGTCCATACCTCTTGGCCAAGAAAGGCGCAGCAAGATCGAGAGCAACTTTTCTTGAGGTTAGCTAAGGGTGAAAGGCGCGTTTTTTTTTTTTTCATTTCGTGCTTAATAGTTAGCGAAATGTTATGCGAAATTTTATATGTGCTGTTTAGAAAATCTTAGGGCGTTACAGACAAAGACACCGCCAGGGACCAAGCAGAGATGTCATCCTAAACGTCTGTAAGCCCTAACTCGTCACTCATCGAGATTTTTATTGGGAATAAAGACAATTCAACAACTCTCCACTTGGAGACAATGTCATCTATGGCTTAAATCATAAAGCGAGTTGAAGAGGAGTAGAGAAATCTTCTTGCCGTGGATTCCCTGATGGTATCAGCGAGGAAAAACTAACAAGAAAGCCATCTTAAAAAAACATTAATCTACTGGCATAGAGATGTTTGCGAAGGTACTTTTAAGAGAGATTGCGAAAACATACAAAATCATTTCGGACCGTTTCAACTAGGGGATTTGGATTGAGAGCAACTGAATTTGTTATATTTGATGAGACGAACTAATCATGAAGGAGATGAATCGGTAGTGGTGAACTTGAACTGGGGCGAAACCTCCCGATACCTGTCAGAATTAAGCTATAATCAACGAGTTAAAAACAATCTCACTAGTTAATAAGTCACATGCTTTAAAAACGTAGCAATAGTAACTGGATAAAGTTAGTGCCCGAGAATTATTTAGTCCTTTCTTTTTTATTTGGAAATTACGCGTGTCCTGGTTGTCATTGAAGATTTTATGCTGGAAATTGGCATGCACCTGGCCCAAAATTGGTTCAGCAGCGCATGCCCACGTTTGACCGTGTCGCACTCAGACCTCTCTCACTCAGCGGGATAACTGATTACTCTGCACCAGGTTTCCTCAGTGATTTTAGATACATATGCATACCCAGAAGTAAACGTTTTCAAAAAGAGAATAAATTTCCTCATAATATGTTTCTCTTTAAAAGTTATTTTTCTTTGCTTAAATTCACATTTTTTTCCGTCAATCCTGTTTTATTTTATAATGAAATCCATGTTAATTGTTTGAATATTTGTTGAAGCCGTTTGTTTCCATGGCCTTAGCGCCTTGGTATAAAAATTCCTTCAATCGATGGAAATGCATCGTGTTAAAAACGTAGCAAGACCACAGATAAATTTACAGTCCTCGATATTTTCATATTGTGGTGTTAAGAATATCTATTGATAAAATAAAGTCTCGCTCTCAAGGTTTAGAGACCATTTGAAATTTGGCATAAATTTAGGCTTAAGACGCTTCCGCTGAAAAATTATTCAAAGTGTTTCAGAATTTTTTATGCTATTTACCATATCATGTTACCTAAAGCTATCAATGGATTAAATATCCGCTTTAGTAGAGCGTTTTCATTGTCAAAATATCAGATTCTTATGAAATGCATTTGAGTCCTTCGAGAGAAACTGTAACCACGGTGTTTGTTTCATTTCATATGAATGGCACCTTGCCGAGCACCGAGGCTGTGAGGTTGATGTGTTTTGCAATTATTCGATGATAAAAATGTCAAATTTAGTGACTAAAATCCTAAACACCTGTCGTTTTTGAATAATTCATAACGTGACAATTTCATCTAGACCAATGAAAATGGCTGTTTTGGCTTGACTCGAAACGGCCGAATGAATTTTGAGACGAAAGATCGAGTGGTTTGTGACAAAACTCTAGGGCAACCGCATAATTATTTGGAATATTGTTGAAGTATATTCCGTAGAAATTTTCTTTTCCGCTGTTTAGCTCGAGAAGAGTTGCAATTACTTGCAGCGACAGCATGGCCGAAGAGAGCCCGGTTGAAAACAGAGGAACTGTGGAAGCGGCGTATAATAAATTGATAGATATCGAGTTTACTGCCGAGAATGGAAATTCTAGTCGTGAAAGATCACCACAGGAAAACACAGATAACGCTCCACTATTGACACAAATCACTCCACGCTCCACTGAATCGCCATCTTTAGAAGGTAACCATTCTTATCTCTGCAGTTTCCGTCAGCTATTCCGTGTGAAAAAGCTAGCGAATTCTTTAAACCAGAATCGTCTGTATAGCTATAGGTGACAGTTCCACCTGTTATGTTACAGATGAACTCTCCGCCATTGTCTTTTCTCGAGGAGAATCCTTTGAATGAAAACCATTTAACATACAAATGCGTAGGGGATAAATTAGCATAGGGACACAAGGGAAGAAATTTGTGAAAAAGAGACATTGCGGGTGTTTGATCAGGCGATAATTTTTAAAGAAAACAAGCGGAAACTTGCCAACCACCGTCTGAGACTGAGTAAATATTGCTTGAGTCTGTGTCGATACACCTCCAAAATACTTAAAAACGAAACTTGATCTTAGAGAGCAATTGTGCCTGTTTTTAAATGTAATTTCAGCTTTCGTTCGCGAAAATTTTAACAAGTCTGTATATCAAATTTACGCGCAATGCAAATCAAAGGAACGCGAACTGTGTTAGTTCACCTCCTCGTCTCTTTTGTCTTCTGTTTTATGGCTATTTATGTACGGATTTGAACTCAACCCTTAAGAAATACTTCATTTCCAAACCTTGCCATCTTGCAGTCTCAGAAGCAATCTAACTTTCCTCAGATAAGCCTTCGTAACCTCACAGAATCTCTTTCATTTTTCTCATTATATAACTTGATAACAACTCGACGAGAAGCTTACTCGCATTAAATTCTTACCCTCGTATGGTGTAAGCAGCGAGCTGTTTGATCTTACATAGGCTTCTTTAATGTGTAAAAAGCCTTTTAAGATTTCAAATGTCGATTAAATTTCGTTCAAATGAACTGTTTCTTATCAAAAGCTTGCAGTCTTCATGTCGAAACGGAATAGACAACTGATTTGATTATATATCAACTCAAACTGGAACCCAAGATTAGGCAGCTCTTATGCTTCCCACCCATGACCAATAACAGTATTCAATCCTCACGTTTGTGCCAAAACAATTTAATCCAGAGGTCTCGTTGTATTTTATCCCTTTAACCTGCAACAAACTTTTAAAATGAAGATGCCATAATTATCATCGACAAGCTCGAAATTACGATTCAAAAATGAAACTGCATATATTGGTTGCTCACAAATAATTCTCATTTTAAGTGCTGATTTTCATAGTTAAGGTAATGGAACCTACAAAGAGAACGCAATTTCTTGCCATAGGACCACAAAGAAATTAGAATTGATGTCATTAATCAAGTCTTCTTTTATTACCATTACGGTTTTGATCTCGAAATTTGACATACCCGACATATTCAACGCGTCTCGCCTTTACATGTAATTCGTGAAAGTGTGATTTTTGCACAGATTAATGATTAGGAAAATTGGCTGCCAATACATCAGAATTAAACACATGAATTAAGAAAAAAATAGCTTTAAAGCCAGACCAAATTTCAAAGAGAATAAAAAAACCTCAGACATAAGAGCTTTGAGTGTGGTAAAATATTCGGAATTACAACCTAGAGAAGACTTCTGTCTCTGCCTAAACCAGAACTGACAAGACTGCGAATAGACAGCAACTGCAGAAAACGTCAAGCTTTTTAATTTAGTAGTGTACATGTGCTTTTCATTTCAGGTACTGAGGAAGGCAAGTATATCAATCAAGCAGAATTACACAGAGCATCTCTTTGCAGCGGACAAAAAACGTAAGTTGAAAAATTTTGTTCAGTTAATCTAGAGTAAAATGGAGAATTTATACAGTTATATTAGCCACTACTGTATTTCGTCCATAAAAGTCCCATCCCAGACTTCCCTAGACAATTCTCTAACGTAGCCCCTGAGTTCTCCCCCTAACTATGCTATGTTTAGCTTGTACCGCGGTGGCTTGCTTCCTGCTCCTTGGTCCCTCAAATTCACCATACTTGATGGATGTTCATTTATCCTTTTTTCTCTCTTCCTTCAGTTTTATTAACTAAATTGAGTATAAAGATCATGATATTCATTAGGATTGCGAAAATAATTCAAAGGCTAACTCTTTCGCCTCATTGCGTTCACATAATTCTTGAAAGGGAAAGGATGGAGGCGGTTACAACGTTGATTCCCAGAATTTTGTACACATAAGCTTACAGCGGAACACGATTCTTTTGCAGGGACCAAGAAAGCAAGCATTTTACACAAAGCGAAGTTCATAGGAATGAAGAAGGAAAAAATAGTGATGTTGCTACCGAAAACAAAGAAAACTTAGAAGGTGTACCTTCAGAAACAGTTGAAAAAGAGGAGGGAAATTATGAAGAACTTGTTTGCTTAGTTAGACAATTCTATGTCGAGCGACCAGTGAACCCAGCCGCTATCGCTTATCAGAATATTGAAACTTGTTAGCGACACATGTCATTTGCAGTCCTTCGTCTACGTGGCTTCAGCCATTCAGCGAAATGTGGAGGTTCATCACGGAAAGAGGATTCCTCTTGAATCCAAATGGCAGCTCATCGTTGGACGCCCTACAAGAGGCTCTTACAAGGCCAAATTTTCAATCGCTGCGCTTGCTGTAAAAACTGACTCAAACGAAATTTTCATTGCAGAAATTGTTTTGGTCATAGGAGCACCCCTTCGAAAAGCCACATTCTGGGTGAACTAAGCGCACTCCACTGTGTCTCTTTGAATTTGAGACTCAGTACGACCTGAATAGCTGTGTAGTCCGTTGAGCGATCGAAAAAGGATCGAATTAAACTGCGCTTACGTTGAGCGCGTTAGGATAAGAGCTTCTGAAATTCTTCGTTGTTCAAGGAATATTCTCCTTTAAAATTTTGATAAGAATTTAGGAAATTTGCTGAAAATAAATAGGCGAAAGAGTCACGAAAAGTGGTTTTTCTTTTTCTTAAACATGGTTACTTGGTTGAATATTATTTTCTTCCGTAACGGAAGCAAACAACTTTTTGCCTAATCAAGCTATGGGCATGCCGTGGAGAGAACAGGTAAAATCAGTGGGTGGGCTTAATACTAGAGACAATCAGAAGGACTTTTCATGCCTGTGTGTTTGTCTGATAGACGTCATGACAGTTAGTTAGCTTGGGGTGAAAAAGATAAGATCAATTGCTATATATAGGTGGAATCAGATAAATGCAGATGAGTGGAATCAAATCACCATGAGAGAGCACACTGTTCTTTGCAGTGGGAAATGGCTTTCATAGTACAAGCTTTAAAGGCATCTGAGCACTTTTCAGTCACTGCATTTATATGAAGCCCACTGCTCTGATGTTTGCTCCGCCATTATCTGTTGAAGCAAACTTTCCACACTTGATACTATCGTTCGGAAAACAGTTAATACCAAATCTGATTCTAGAATCGCATGAGAAGCAGTCATCTTCATTGTCAGCGACCATGAAATTCTTGCTTGAGCATTTCTCCTATAAAAGCATTCAGCACTGAATTCTTTCTTACCACAGTAATACTACAAAGATGCTTGTAAACCAATAATCGCCTTTCACGAGTCACGACCCAGTAAATAGAGTCGGTGTGCTTGATGGTGACAATGAACCTGAGCTGTGGGTCGATCTATATACCAAGACAGATCTTTGAGAAGGAAGTGTTCAAGAATTGTCTTATTTTCATCAGTCCAATGCTTTGAGTGATAATCAAGGGTGGTCTGTCAAGGAATTAAACATTCCGGAACTCATATCTTTTACCTGATTGAGTTATGATTAGGATATATTTCATAAGCACTGAATATATGGTACAAAACGATACTGTACAGCGGCGGAATGAGTGCGCATGCTCGGCGGATATGGCGCGTTCAGGGAGCGTTTTGTGACTCTAGCGTGAATGATTTTCGTTGATGAACGAACAGAAAATCGTTTCACACTTTTTTGGATAGTAATTAATGTGAAACAAGGAAACAATTAATGGAGGTTGCTCTTATGGAAAGGTCTGAAGGTTAGGAAGCATTTTTTAAATTAAAGGTCATCGTAAGCAGTTTTAAATTTAGCCAGAAAGCAAAGGCAATAGCAGTCACTACGAAATTCGTTACCGTGTTACGGATGCTCTACTTAGTCCATAAATTCACATCTGTGACAGCAAATTTTTTTTTTTGTTGAGTGAGATATGTGACTGGGAAGTTTCCAAGGATCTTGTCTGTTTTGCAAAATGAAAGCAAACAATGGAAATTTTTAAAATGCCTCCATTTTTCCGCAATACTGTTACTGAAGAAATACTGTCGTTTCCATTCCTTTGCACACGTAAAATTTCTCGCGCGTTACAAGCATGCTCACTTATTTCACCACTGTGTCGAACAAAACTGAGTCTTGTGTAGCATGCGCAGTACGCCTTACCTCTTTCGCAGTTTTCTCCCCAATAACCATCTTGACACACACAGAGGTATTTTTTGTATGTAAATCCCCTCAGGCACGTCCCATTAAACATGCAAGGATCACTGGAGCAAGGGCTCTGATAGGTACAAAAAAGGTGAAGGGTAAATTATCTTAAGCTCTTTTTAAAACCGATGATGGGAAAAAAAGTTACATCACAACCCCTCCACCTAGATGGTTTCATTGATTACTTGAAGTACCAGCGTGAGCTATCTTCTAAAATTAACTCTTGTTATCCTGTTGATAAATCAATCCAGATGCTTTCAAACGATTAAACTTAATGCTGATGACCATCCATGTAATTTCAGTTAACAGAGGAAAAAAAGGGGGGTCTAAGCTTTTCACCAAAGTGTGAGGACTGAAGTTGGTACATTTTTGGGATCGAACTACATTTGTGTACGTTACTTCGCAGCAGAATATCAACATGGCTGGCTTTCGGGGTGAAAAGCTCTGTAACTTAATTTGTAACCTTGACCACACCACTAACCTCTTACCCAGGGCGGAAAACTTCGCCGTTGTTTAAGTTTGCATGCTTTTGTCTCTCTCCGTGATCCAACAAAAGTTTTCGACAAGTGATCCTCTTTCTCAGCTCTGTCATCAGACAATCTGCAGAATTACATGGAGGTATACGTGATTTTTCCGGTAATCTTACCTCAGTAGCAGTGTAGGTAAACCCATCTTGTGGTTTCAGGTCTTCAGGATGTCTAACGTGATCAGAATCGCTCAACTGACATAGCACTTGATCGTTTATTGATGGACCGATGTTAAATGATGCGCAGCTATTATCAATTACACACTTTCCTCTACAGGAATGACGCATACCCACGTGCAAAGTAATGTTTTTAATCACGTGACCCACGAGGGCGCGGCCATCTATTGATGGGGTGAATTTCAGAGATCGGCAGGAATCTGCAAAGAAGTGGGATAAATAGTGATATTAAAGCAACGATAGGAGTAAAGTTCTTTAAAATTTATGCCTTGTTTTAGATGGTTTTAGATAGTTTGCGAGTGGTTGTAGATGTTTTTGAGGTGGTTGTAGGTGGTTGTTGAAATTTTTGAGGTGGTTGTAGATGGTTGTAGGTGGTTTTAGGTGGTTTTAGGTCGTTCTTTTTTTTAGTACTTACCTCGTTTACCTCTATGACAGCCGTACAGCTCTGCTCTCATTGAAATATGGCTATTCCAAGCTACCGGTCGGAAACGAATGTAGCGCGCAGTGACTGGTGGGTTTAAAACGTTTACCACAACGGTGTCTTTGTGCGTGTTTCCATTAAACTCCTTAATAGGATAAATTAAGAATTAATAATGATAGTGGATAAAATTCAAGAATTGGCAGCTTAGACCTGCCAGTTTTGATCAACACCCTAACTCCCAAGATCTGATCGGTGATTCTCCCTAATAGCTGCAATACATTTCCATGTAAATAACAGTTATGACAATTTGGTGTCATATCATGATAACAACTCATATCTGATAAGTTTGTCTGAGTATTCTCTTAAACTGCTTGATGGATAATGTATGGATATTAAAAGAGAAGTTAAGTGTTGATCACTTCTGGGTTTTAAGGGATTAACAAGAGGAATTAACTCTCTTTTCTGAGAGCTTTTCCTCTAGTTAAGCTGTCAAGTACGCTCGGTTCATTCATGCTTCCAACTGATCTTGCTAAGGATATCAAAACCTTATGTACATGTGGTCCACTTGATACTCTTTCTTTTTAAACACATTTTAAAATTATTTTAATTATTCTGACGAAAAGATGCATGCACGAACAAATGTATGGAGGTATACGAGAACATTCGCATGAAATTTGCAATCTTACTTTAACAGCACTTTGTCCTTCTTCCTTGAAATATTGCAAGCTTCCTTCATCATTACCATACTGCAGTTTGTACTTTCTAACCCTCTGACGATTTCTACTCCTTCCCTGCGTTCCTACGCGAGTAACTTTGGTCTGTTGATCTCTCAGATCAATCTGCAGCCACTGTTCATCATTATTTCTCCTCGCTGCCCAGGCTCCTCCTTTTTCGGGGCCTTGTTCATGATTTAGTCTGCCATTTTTGGGGCTAAGACTGCTGTCCCATTGTGAAGAGGCGCTAATTTGACTGTCAGATATTGCACCGTTTTCCATGCCAAGAGGGTAAGTATATTCGCATTCTAAAAGTTTTTTCAGTAGTAAAAAAATAAGCACAAATACGTCTTCTAACGACAAAATAAATATCTTACGTTCAGAAAAATCCAGCCCCTGGAAGAACAGGTGCTTAATTAACATCTTCAGATACAAATACTTGAGATATTGAAGGGAAAGGTTGTCTATCCTCTCAAAACCTCCAGAATTTATCGAGTGACCAAGATTGATAATTGAAGCAAATTTACCACGAAAACTTCGTAGACACTTGCATTAGGTTATTTACCTTCTGAAGCAGTGGTACAGTGGAAAAGATAACTTCTCCAGAGGAAAAAAGATAACGTGCGAGCTAACTCAAAATGGTGTTTCATTTTCAGCAATGATGCAGGATAATTAAAACAGTTCTTTGATCGCAGTGCAATCAACCAACCACAGAAAGTTGATGGACGGTGAGAACCTGTTTATCAAACCACAATAAAGTCAGTTTACTTAGCCGGATAACTAACTTTTCCATTTACTTGACCCGAAGATAAATTTTGAAATAACATCGACTCTTTAAATTAAAACATAATTTTTTTATTATTTTTATATATTTTTTTTAAATATAATTTTTAATGGTCTTTCTGAAAAAATTATTTCTCATGGTAGTTGGCAGCTGAGTTTTTGCTCGTAATTTCAGTTTCCTTTCGTACGATAATTTCCCACACCAACTTTGCATAGATAAGCGGAAATTGCATAGATAAGCAGGAATTTTTACCTGCTTTTCCACTTTTATTTTCTAAGCTGTTCTACTTTAATTAAGAGAGGTATATTTTCAATATCAGAGCTGTGAATTCTCACCTCAGTTTCCTATTTTTAATGGCCTAGAGTTTATTGAACCTCTTCCCTAATTTGACAATTCTCACATCAGTTCATACTTAAGCAAGTACATTGTAAAGCTTTTTCGATTACATAGACGACTGCGTGCCGATTACATTAATTACGAAATTGATTATGCTAAAGGTCATATCAGTTGTTGGCCCGACCAAGTAATAAAGTCTAACGTGGAACCAAAACGCTGTCTTATTGTTGTGCCTTCTACGAGAGTTCAGTTGTGCACGAAAATCTTATCTTTATACAATAGCGTCTGAAGATTATTACAAAAATGCTGAGTAGCGTAACATCACACCACAAAAAATTATAACAATTTAAAAAAATAGAAAAAAATGATCCAGCCGTCGACATGACGAACAATTTGGTCGTTTTTACGCAAATTTGTTAAATCGAGGTTTTCGATATAACGATCCCTCGATATAACAAACCAGTTTTGCCAGTCCCTCGGCATTTCGTTAAATCGAGGTTCGACTGTATATAGCAATTCAAATTGCACAGTTTCGGCATTACACGAAAAAATTTTCTGTCAGATAGCTGCAAACTTAGATATTAACTTTCTCTTTGTCTTCCGAGTAATGTAAAACATATTTGTCTCAAGGACATCTGCGGTCTTCTGTTGACCGATTTCTTATCTCACAGTGAAAATCTTATTTGTCTCAAACTATTCTCCTTCTTTGTTAGGATTTCTGTTACCTTTTTATTCCCGGGTTCTTCCCTCGCCCATGTTGTGAATGTTGGGAATCGTTGCAAAAATCAACAAACAAAGTATTCTCTTTAAAAAATATACATTTTGAGAGTGTCTCCGCGTGTATCCTTGCATTGATAATAGAGAACAATTCAAGTATAAGAAGTTATTAATAAAAGATAGCAGATATATGTTATAGTTACCCGACTATCTTCAACAGCTTGTGTTTCTTAAATTTCGATGTAACGTTTGACATCAAACTTGAAACGGTTTTCTTTACTTTTAAAATTCAGATTTAACTTTTGCGTTCAAGATGTGAAACGTACCTCCAGGAGACTAATAACTGAACTTCTAGTTTGATATTTTTTCGATATTTGCTCTTCATTCTTTTAAAACAGACCCCACAGGTAGGCTTTTTTTGTTATGCCGACTAAGAAATTGAAGATGATTGACGTTGCATGATGATAGCCAGTTGTTCGTGCTATGTTTGGTGTTTTGTTGTTCCAAAATTAAACAAGCTCAATCCGAATGCAACTTCTGCAATTCTTTGAGTAAATTTCGTAGCTCCTGAGGGCAAATTTTTTAACGAGACCACAACACAGCAACACAGCGGTCAAACGTGGAGCATGCCCAAGTGAATCATTTTTGGCCGACTCCGTCAATTTCCTGTGAAACATTTCAAAGGAAAACAGTTGTCGCGCAAAGCTATAAGAAACAATCCAAACGTTCGTAAAAATAAGGGCAAGTGACCAGACATTTCAAGAAGTTAGAAAAATAGAAGTCATGCCGTCAAGAGACTTACTTTGGTAAAGTCATTCTGTTGCTCTTACTTCCTCACTTCAACACCTGGGTGCCCTGTGGTACTGCTGTCTTTTAGACCCAGGTCTCCCATTTGGTCAGTCATTAGTGTCCACGAAACCTGTCTCGCTGTTCACCCTTAACCAATATCTTATCGAAAATGATAGGTGTCCTCGAGATATGTGTTTTTCTGTTTGTCGTCTTGCACATCTTGAGAATTTATTTTTCCGATTGCGATGCAGTACTACATTTCTACGAGAGATTTGCAAAGCCACCGGATAAAAGACTGCGAGGTAGAGTGATTTGGATTACTGGTGCATCGAGCGGAATCCGCGAACATTTAGCGTACAAGCTAACTGAATTTGGCTGCAAACTGGTGCTATCAGCGAGGAGAAAAGACGAATTAGACAGAGTGAAAAATCAGTGCTTGAGTAAGTTTTGCTCCAAGTTATTTTAGTTTTTAAAACTTCATTCTACACGAGGTGAGGGAAAGCAGTCGCGTGGGGGGACGGGAGCTTAAGAATTTTTTTTACTTCCATTAATTTCTCAAAACAATTTCAGAAAATTTTCAAACCAAAAGAAGGCGACTCACTTACATGTCATTGAATATGTTTATTGTGTTATGCCTCGATCTTCAAAACCTCTCGACACATGTAAATGAGGTGGACCAAAGTGGCAGGGTATTCTGCAGTTGCTCCAAAAAATGATTGAAGTTCAGTTATATATTATAACTATAAATAATAGTCTTTGTTTTCTTGTTACATAGGCTTGTTGTGCCATTGGATATTACAAATTTCGCTTCGCACGAAGACTGCGTTACCAGAGCTCTTCAACAGTTTGGCAAGGTCATGATCTCTGCTTTGATGTGTTCTGCTGTAGATTTCAATAATATTCGACCCAAAGCGTTCATGTACTATGTATTCGTAATTGCAGATTGATTTTCTAGTGAATAATGCAGGAATTTTACAGATGGGTTCATCAGTGAATAGTGATCTTGATGTAGATATTACAGTCTTGAACACAAATGTACAAGGGACAATTTCTCTTACCAAAGCTGTTCTGCCTCACATGATTGGAGAAGGAAATGGTCAAATTGTTGTAATAAGTAGTGCCTTTGCGAAATGTGGTAAGTTTAATATCTCACTCAAGAGAGGGGCAAAGAGGAGGGGGGGGGGGTAGGTGGGAGTAAAATAAACATCATGCTGAAAATTCTGCATTACAACATAAATGTAATGAAGGATTTAATATATCATTCTGAAGGGAGGGAAGGGAGAGAGGGTACTTTTCATGAGAAAAGAGCAGCCACACATGCTGAAAATTTTGCATTAAAGTATTAATGCAGGCTTTACCTTTTCTCAGCCCTCATATGGTACCACCTTGAGCACAGATACACATTTTGAGTCTAGCATGGGTGGAGTTCATGGAAAATTTATACATATTTTTCCTTATGTGCCTAGATCATCAGCAAGGGTTTTAACTCTCAGCTCAAATTTGTAATTCTTCTTATTGTCAACCATATGATTCTTATAGTTCAGAGAATTTAGTATTGGATCAACTAATTATCAGCACTTATCTGGTTGATATTGTGTTGATATTGTAAGGAGAAATTCTGTCTTGGTCACTTATGGGAGTTAAAGGGTTAAATTTTAACATAAAAGCTGAAAGATTGCATGTGTTTATCCAGAAAAGTGAATTCACTGAGTAAGCAAAACAAAATTTAAGGATTTGCACTCCAAAGGGAAACAGAAAATTTTGTAGTCCTACAATAATATCTCTGCAAGCAAAAATTTTTTATTGAAGAACAGAGAACACGTAGCACATGTAACTTTGTTTGATGCATGGCTAAGATCACTTTTTACCTTTGGGCTTTGAGGTCCCTTTTGACTCAGTTTGTGTTTTATGTAGTTGACAGTTGTTTTAAGCCATCCCATTTAACTGGAAAATAATTTTCTGAATCTGTCAGTTGTTGAGTAGAGAAATCATGAATATCTAATGAACTTCATCTTCCCTGTATGCACTACATGTATAAGTTGCAGGCCAAGCCTTTTACCCTTTTAAGTATAAGATATACATGCCATTTCTAGTGTGTTATATTATTTGCACAAGGTACTATCATGGTAACACATTTTTCTTTTTGTATTTGATGAACGCCTCAAGACAAGCATGATATTAATTAGCTGGTATTCATTTTGCAGCAGCAGGACCTAATACAGCTGTGTATGCAGCTTCCAAACATGCTCTTCAGGTGATTGACTAGAACTGACATATTGCACTGTTTCTGTTACTGATTATACAATATATATTACCAAATATACTAAAGCATTACAGGCAGGTATTGTGTCCACTTTTCATGACTTCTTAAAGGACATTTAATATGTCTTTGGATATATTCTGATCAAGTTTGGCTACTCATAGACTTGGGCTGGTATCACTCATAGGAGCACCCTTCGAAAAACCACATTCTTGGTGAACTAGGCGCACTCTGCTATGTCTCTTTGAATTTGAGACTCAGTACGACTTCAATAGCTGCGTATTCCATTGAGCGAGCTAATAAGGATCGAATGAAACTGTGCTTACGTTGAGCGCGTTACGATAAGAGCTTCTGAAATTTTTCGTTGTTCAAAGAACATTCTCTTTGAAAATTTTTATAAGAATTTATGAAATTTGCGGAAAATAAATAGGCGAAAGAGTCATGAAAAGTGGTTCTTTTTTTCTTAAATATTGTTACTTGATTGAATATTATTTTCTTCCGTAACGGAAGGAAACAATTTTTTGCCTAATCAAGCTACGGGCATGCTATGGAGAGAACAGGTAAAATCGGTGGGTGGGCTTAAAAATGGACACAATCAGAAGGACTTTTCATGCCTGTCTGTTTGTCTGATAGACGTCATGACAGTTAGTTAGCTTGGGGTGAAAAAGATAAGATCAATTGCTATATATAAGTGGAATCAGATAAATGCAGATGGGTGGAATCAAATCACCATGAGAGAGCACACTGTTTTTTTTGCATTGGGAAATGGCTTTCATAGTACAAGCTTTAAAGGCATCTGAGCCCTTTTCAATCACTGCATTTATATGAAGCCCATTGCTCTGATGTTTGCTCCGCCATTATCTGTTGAGGCAAAATTTCCACACTTGATACTATCGTCCGGAAAACAGTTAATACCAAATCTGATTCTAGAATCGCGTGAGAAGCAGTCATCTTCATTGTCAGCGACCATGAAATTCTTGCTTGAGCATTTCTCCTATAAAAGCATTCAGCACTGAATCCTTCCTTACCACAGTAATACTACAAAGATGCTTGTAAACCAATAAGCGACTTTCACGAGTCACGACTCAGTAAATAGAGTCGGTCTGCTTGATAGTGACAATGAACCTGAGCTGGAACCTGAGCCGAGACAGATCTTTGAGAAGGAAGTGTTCAAGAATTGTCTCATTTTCATCAGGCCAATGCTTTGAGTGATAATCAAGGGTGGTCTGTCAAGGAATTAAAGATTCCGGAACTCACATCTTTTACCTGATTGAGTTATGATTAGGATTTATTTCATAAGCACTGAATTTATGGTACAAAACGATACTGTACAGCGGCGGAATGACTGCGCATGCTCGGCGGATATGGCGCGTTCAGGGAGCGTTTTGTGACTCCAGCGTGAATAATTTTCGTTGATGAACGAACAGAAAATCGTTTCACACTTTTTTGGATAGTAATTAATGTGAAACAAGTGAACAATTAATGGAGGTTGCTCTTATGGAAAGGTCTGAAGGTTAGGAAGCATTTTTTTAAATTAAAGATCATCGTAAGCAGTTTTAAATTTAGCCAGAAAGCAAAGGCAATAGCAGTCGCTACAAAATTCGTCACCGTGTTACGGATGCTCTACTTAGTCCATAAATTCACATCTGTGAAAGCAAAATTTTTCTCTGTTGAGTGAGTATGTGACGGGAAAGTTTCCACAGAAATTTTCTTGAAAACGGCTACCTTATCTGTTTTGCAAAATGAAAACAAACAATGGAAATTTTTTAAATGCCGCCATTTTTCCGCAATACTGTTACTGAAGAAATACTGTCGTTTCCATTCCTTTGCACACGTAAAATTTCTCGCGCGTTACAAGCATGCTCACTTATTGTGCCACTGTGTCGAACAAACTGAGTCTTGTGTAGCATGCGCAGTATGCCTCACCTCTTTCACAGTTTTCTCCCCAATAACCATCTTGACACACACAGAGGTATTTTTTGTATGTAAATCCCCTCAGGCACGTCTCATTAAACATGCAAGGATCACTGGAGCAAGGGCTCTGATAGGTACAAAAAAGGTGAAGGATAAATTATCTTAAGCTCTTTTTAAAACCGATGATGGGAAAAAAAGTTACATCACAACCCCTCCACCTAGATGGTTTCATTGATTACTTGAAGTACCAGCGTGAGCTATCTTCTAAAATTACCTCTTGTTATCCTGTTGATAAATCAATCCAGATGCTTTCAAACGATTAAAACTTAACGCTGATGACCATCCATGTAATTTCAGTTAACAGGGGAAAAAAGGGCGTCTAAGCTTTTCACCAAAATGTGAGGACTGAAGTTGGCACATTTTTGGGATCGAACTACATTTGTGTACATTACTTCGCAGCAGAGTATCAGCATAGCTGGCGTTCGGGGTGAAAAGCTCTGTAACTTAATTTGTAACCTTGACCCCATCACTAACCTATTACCCAGAGCGCAAAACTTCGCCGTTGTTTAAGTTTGCATGCTTTTGTCTCTCTCCGTGATCCAACAAAAGTTCTCGACAAGTGATCCTCTTTCTCAGCTCTGTCATCAGACAATCTGCAGAATTACATAGAGGTATACGTAATTTTTTCGGTAATCTTACCTCAGTACCAGTGTAGGTAAACCCATCTCGTGGTTTCAGGTCTTCAGGATGTCTAACGTGATCAGAATCGCTCAACTGACATAGCACTTGATCGTTTATTGATGGACCGATGTTAAATGATGCGCAGCTATTATCAATTACACACTTTCCTCTACAGGAATGACGCATACCCACGTGCAAAGTAATGTTTTTAATCACGTGACCCACGAGGGCGCGGCCATCTATTGATGGGGTGAATTTCAGAGATCGGCAGGAATCTGCAAAGAAATGGGATAAATAGTGACATTAAAGCAACGATAGGAGTAAAAAAAGTGAAAAAATATATGTATCAAACGAAGTGAACCTGACGAAATCATCAAAGCGCTCTCCTCAATCAGTTACTGATCATGTGAGAAACTTATGATTGTTTAAGACTCAAAAAGTAAACGTACCGGTTGTAAACGTTGTTGTGACATGAGTTTCGAGCTGAGATGATTTTTGCACTCGGCGTGCATATTTTTTTTTTATATAAAAAGAGCTGTTTTAGCATGTTTAAAAAAGAAAGCGAGTGCCTCCCAAGCAAGTTGTACAATTCTGACTACTACGTTTTATCAAATGTTCTGTTTGTTTTTCATGTACGACTCCTTTCACATCTTAAACTCTTCAGTCACTTTTTCTACTTCAAGAAGAGTGGCATGGATAGCAACAGCACACGATTGAGTTGTGGCCTCCATTACTATACCAAAGGGCATCAGTGCTATGGTGCGCAACCAGGAACAAAGAATTGTTCACCAATCCTTTTTTTAAACAGAAGTGCTGCCTCTACCATCCTTTCACTAAATGGAAATAGATGGGAAGGCCGGCGTACAAAAATCAGCAGATGTTCTCCAGAACAAAAAACAAAAAAACATACAAACAAACTACGGAGCCGTGTCCCTAACGACCACTGGCGCGATTTGTTGTTCGCCTGCTTTCACTTGCCTCCTCTGACTCAGGGCCTGGAGCAACCTTAAAGCTAAGTGGTGTCACGGCAGTAGATTGAATAATTAAAAAGAGCAATTTTCGTTTACCTCTATGACAGCCGTACAGCTCTGCTCTCATTGAAATATGGCGATTCCAAGCTACCGGTCGGAAACGAATGTAGCGCGCAATGACTGGTGGGTTTAAGACGTTTACCACAACGGTGTCTTTGTCCGTGTTTCCATTAAACTCCTTAATAGGATAAATTAAGAATTAATAATAAATCAGCCCTTGAAAATATTTACTGATAGTGGATAAAATTCAAGAATTGGCAGCTTAGACCTGCCAGTTTTGATCAACACCCTAACTCCCAAGATCTGATTGGTGATTCTCCCTAATAGCTGCAATACATTTCCATGTAAATAACAGTTATGACAATTTGGTGTCATATCATGATAAAAAACTCATATCTGTTAAGTTTGTCTGAGTATTCTCTTGAACTGCTTGATGGATAATGTATGGATATTAAGGAGAGAAGTTAAGTGTTGATCACTTCTGGGTTTTAAAGGATTAACAAGAGGAATTAACTCTCTTTTCTGAGAGCTTTTCCTCTAGTTAAGCTGTCAAGTACGCTCAGTTCATTCATGCTTCCAACTGATCTTGCTAAGGATATCAAAACCTTATGTACATGTGGTCCACTTGGTACTCTTTCTTTTTAAACACATTTTTAAATTATTTTAATTATTCTGGCGAAAAGACCCATGCACGAACAAATGTATGGAAGTATATGTTCTGAGAACATTTGCATGAAATTTGCAATCTTACCTTATCGGCACTTTGTCCTTCTTCCTTGAAATATTGCAAGCTTCCTTCTTCATTACCATACTGCAGTTTGTACTTTGTAACCCACTGATTATCTCCATGATACCTTCCCTGCGTCCCTACGCGAGTAACTTTGGTCTGTTGATCTCTCAGATCAATCTGCAGCCACTGTTCATCATTATTTGTCTTCGCTGACCAGGCTCCTCCTTTTTCTTCATGATGTAGTCTGCCATTTTTGGGGCTAAGATTGCTGTTCCATTGGGAAGAGGCGTTAATTTGACTGTCAGATATTGCACCGTTTTCCATGCCAAGAGGGTACGTGTATTCGCATTCTAAAAGTGTTTCCAGTAGTAAAAAAATAAGCACAAATACGTCTTCTAACGACAAAATAAATATCTTACGTTCAGAAAAATCCAGCCCCTGGAAGAACAGGTGCTTAATTAACATCTTCAGATACAAATACTTGAGATATTGAAGGGAAAGGTTGTCTATCCTCTCAAAACCTCGAGAATTTATCGAGTGACCAAGATTGATAATTAAAGCAAATTTAGCACGGAAACTTCGTAGACACTTGCATTAGGTTATTTACCTTCTGAAGCAGTGGTACAGTGGAAAAGATAACTTCCCCAGAGGAAAAACGATAACGTGCAGGCTAACTCAAAATGGTGTTTCATTTTCAGCAATGATGCAGGATAATTAAACAGTTCTTTGATCGTAGTGCAATCAAACAACCACAGAAAGTTGATGGACTGTGAGAACCTGTTTATCAAATCACAATAAAGTCAGTTTACTTAGCCGGATAATTGACTTTTCCATTTACTTGACCCGAAGATAAATTTTGAAATAACATCGACTCTTTAAATTTGTTTTTCCCTTTTTTTAGAGCGGAGTCACATTCTACTGTTTAAAGTACATAAGCATTCTGAGTTTGGCTAACATCTGCCCCAACCAAATTAACCAATCAGAACGAAGCTATGAAGCCTGAACATGATGTTATTAAACCCTTAAATTTTAAATCAACGAGCCTTCAAAATTTACCCTCATCACGCATATGAAGTACTAAAATAATTTAAGATAAGAACTTACCACCTCGATTGTTCCGGGAAAATATATTCATTTTTCTATATGGTTGTTTGGAATATATTTATTCGTAAGCTTTTCATATTCAACCATTTTTATTTTATTCGAGTTCATTCAAGTTCTTTCAGTCTAAGTAAATAAAAAAATATAGAAAAAGCCAGAGGGGTTTTTGAGTAGTAAACTAAGAGATTCTTGTTTTGTTGCTTGCTTTCATTTTACAGCTACATGTCAGTACTTTTGTTGACCACTGTCTGTGAAATTTTTAGGTAAATATAACTTTTAATGGTCTTTCTGAAAAAATTAGTTCTCATGGTAGTTGGAAGCTGAGTTTGTGCTCGTAATTTCAGTTTCCTTTCGTACGATAATTTCCCACACCAACTTTGCATAGATAAGCGGAAATTGCATAGATAAGCAGAAATTTTTAACTGCTGTTCCACTTTTATTTCCTCAGCTGTTCTACTTTAATTAAGAGAGGTATATTTTCAATATCAGAGCTGTGAATTCTCACCTCAGTTTCCTATTTTTAATGGCCTAGAGTTTATTGAATCCTCTTCCTTAATTTGACAATTCTCACATCAGTTCATACTTGAGCAAGTACATTGTAAAGCTTTTTCGATTACATAGACGACTGCGTGCCGATTACATTGATTACGAAGTTGATTATGCTAAAGGTCATATCAGTTGTTGGTCCGACCTAGTAATAAAGTCTACTGTGGAACCAAAACGCTGTCTTATCCTTGAAGTCCGTAAAAGCTCGCTTGAAGTAGATCGTTGTGTACTAGGAAATCGTGACGAGTTTCCGTTCTTACTGCAGAGTTGCCTCTACAGAGCTATTTTTCCCCCATTGTTGTTGTGCCTTCTACAAGAGTTCAGTTGTGCACGAAAATCTTATCTTTACACAAAGCGTCTGAAGACTATTACAAAAATGCTGAGTTACGTAACAGCACACCACAAAGAAATTATAATGATTTAAAAAAAAGAAAAAAATTGTCATCCAGCCGTCGATATAACGAACAATTTGGTTGTTTTTACGCAAATTCGTTGTATCGAAGTTTTCGATATTACGAACCCTCAATATAACGAACCATTTTTGCCACTCCCTCGGCATTTCGTTAAATCGAGGTTCCACTGTATATAGCAATTCAAATTTCACAGTTTCGGCATTACACGAAAAATGTTTCTGTCAGATAGCTGCAAACTTAGATATTAACTTTCTCTTTGTTTTCCGAGTAATGTAAAACATTTTTGTTTCAAGGACATCTACGGTCTTCTGTTGACCGATTTCTTGTTTCACAGTGAAAATCTTATTTGTCTCGAACTATTCTTTTTCTTTGTCATGATTTCTGTTACCTTTTTATTCCCGAGTTCTTCCCTCGCCCATGTTGTGAATGTTGGGAATCGTTGCAAAAATCAACCAACTAAGTATTCTCTTAGAAAAAATTTAAATTTTGAGAGTGTCTCCGCGTGTATCCCTGCATTAATAATAGAGACCAACAAAAGTATAAGAAGTAATTAAAAAAAGATATCAGATATGTTATGTTTTGACTAACCGACTATCTTCAACAGCTTGTGTTTCTTACATGTAAATTTCGATGTAACGTTTGACATCAAACTTGAAACGGTTTTCTTTACTTTTAAAATTCAGATATAACTTTTGCGTTCATGATGTGAAACGTACCTCCAGGAGACAAATAACTGAACTTCTAGTTTGATATTTTTCGCTATTTGCTCTTCATTCTTTTAAAACAGACCCCACAGGCTGACTTTATTTGTTATGCCGGCTAAGAAATTATTAAGATGACCAACGTTTCATGGTGATAGCCAGTTGTTTGTGCTTTGTTTGGTGTTTTGTTGATCCAAAATTAAACAAGCTCAGTCCGAATGCAACTTCCACAGTTCTTTGAGTAAATTTCATTGACTTGCTTACCCATTTCGTAGCTCCTGAGGGCAAATTTTTTAACGAGACCACAACACAGCAGTCAAACGTGGAGCATACCCAAGTGAATCATTTTTGGCCGACCCCGCCAATTTCCTGTGAAACATTACAAAGGAAAACAGCTGTCGCGCAAAGCTATAAGAAACAATCCAAACATTCGTAAAAATAAGGGCAAGTGACCAGATATTTCAAGAAGTTAGAAAAATACAAGTCATGCCGTCAAGAGACTTACTTTGGTAAAGCATTCTGTTGCTCTTACTTCCCCACTTCAACACCTGGGTGCCCTGTGATCCAGCTGTCTTTTAGACCCAGGTCTCCCATTTGGTCAGTCATTAGTGTCCACGAAACCTGTCTCGCTGTTCACCCTTAACCAATATCTTATCGAAAATGATAGGTTTCCTCGAGATATGTGTTTTTCTGTTTGTCGTCTTGCACATCTTGAGAATTTATTTTGCCGATTGCGATGCAGTACTACATTTCTACGAGAGATTTGCAAAGCCACTACATAAAAGACTACGAGGTAAAGTGATTTGGATTACTGGTGCATCGAGCGGAATCGGCTAACATTTAGCGTACAAGCTAACTGAATTTGGCTGCAAACTGGTGCTATCAGCGAGGAGAAAAGACGAATTAGACAGAGTGAAAAATCAGTGCATGAGTAAGTTTTGCTCTAAGTTATTTTAGTTTTTAAAACTTCATTCTACACGAGGTGAGGGAAAGCGGTCGCGTGGGGGGACGGGAGCTGAAGAATTTTTTTACTTCCATTAATTTCTCAAAACAAATTCCAGAAAATTTTCAAACCAATAGAAGGCGACTCACTTACATGTCATTGAATAAGTTTATTGTGTTATGCCTCGATCTTCAAAACCTCCCGACACATGTAAATGAGGTGGACCAAAGTGGCAGGGTATTCTGCAGTTGCTCCAAAAAATGATTGAAGTTCAGTTATATATTATAACTATAAATAATAGTCTTTGTTTTCTTGTTACATAGGTTTGGCAGGAAAGCTTTTTCCATTAACATTTGAGGAAGACTTTCTTGTTGTGCCATTGGATATTACAAATTTCGCTTCTCACGAAGACTGCGTTACCAAAGCTCTTCAACAGTTTGGCAAGGTCATGATCTCTGCTTTGATGTGTTCTGCTGTAAATTTCAATGATATTCGAACCAAAGCGTACATGTACTATGTTTTCTTAATGACAGATTGATTTTCTAGTGAATAATGCAGGAATTTTACAGATGGGTTCATCAGTGGATAGTGATCTTGATGTAGATATTTCAGTCTTGAACACAAATGTACTAGGGACAATCTCTCTTACCAAAGCTGTTCTGCCCCACATGATTGGAGAAGGAAATGGTCAAATTGTTGTAATAAGTAGTGCCTCTGAGAAATGTGGTAAGTTTGATATCTCACTCAAGAGAGGGGCAAAGAGGAGGAGAGGGGGGGGGGTGGGTGGGAGTAAAATATACATCATGCTGAAAATTCTGCATTACAACATAAACGTAATGAAGGATTTAATATATCATTCTGAAGGGAGGGAAGGGAGAGAGGGGACTTTTCATAAGAAAAGAGCAGCTGCACATGCTGAAAATTTTGCATTAAAGCATTAATGCAGGCTTTACCTTTTCTCAGCCCTCATATGGTACCACCTTGAGCACAGATACACATTTTGAATCTAGCATGGGTGGAGTTCATGGAAAATTTATACATATTTTTCTTTATGTGCCTAGATCATCAACCAGGGTGTAAACCCTCTAACTCTCACCTAAAATTTGTAATTCGTCTCACTGTCAATCATTTGATTCTTATAATGTTAGTTCAGAGAATTTAGTATTGGATCAACTAATTATCCCCAAATTGATATTTTCTTCATTCTCATCACTTATCTGGTTGATATTGTATTGATATTGTAAGGAGAAATTCTGTCTTGGTCACCTATGAGAGTTAAAGGATTAAATTTTAACATAAAACCTGAAAGATTTAAGGATTCAAGGAGATTAAAGATTTGCACTCCCAAGGGAAACAGAACATTTTGTAGTCCTATGAGAATATCTCTGCAAGCAAAAATTTTTTTATTGAAGAACAGAGAACACGTAACACATGCAAGTTTGTCTGACACATGTGGCTAAGATCACTTTTTACTTTTGGGCTTTGAGGTCCCTTTTGACTCAGTTTGTGTTTTATGTAGTTGACAGTTGTTTTAATCCATCCCATTTTACTGGAAAATAATTCCCTGAACCTGTCAGTTGTTGAATAGAGAAATCATGAATATCTAATGAACTTCATCTTCCCTGTATGCACTACATGTATAAGTTGCAGGCCAAACCTTTTACCCTTTTAAGTATAAGATATACATGCCATTTCTAGTGTGTTATATTATTTGCACAAGGTACTATCATGGTAACACATTTTTATTTTTGTATTTGATGAATGCCTCAAGACAAGTAGGATATTAATTAGCTGGTATTCATTTTGCAGCAGCAGGACCTAATACAGCTGTGTATGCAGCTTCCAAACATGCTCTTCAGGTGATTGACTAGAACTGACATATTGCACTGTTTCTGTTACTGATTATATGATATGTATTACCAAATACACTAAAGCATTACAGGCAGGTATTGTGTCCACTTTTCATGACTTCTTAAAGAAATATTTAATATGTCTTTGGACATATTCTGATCAAGTTTGGCTACTCGTAGACTTGGGCTGATATGAACAAGTTCTTAATGCAACTTGAAGCACTCTGAGTTTGAATCATTCCTATCTTCCATTCAGGACAAAAAATAAATAAATAAATTAAAAAAAAGGTTGGAAGGTCAACCATGTACTAGGAATTACACTTGGGACAGACTAACAAAATTTTCGAGGACTTCTGGAAAGTGAATGAAGGTTAACCCTTTAACTCCCAGAAGTGATTAACATGAAACTTCTCCCTGTGTTATCCATACATTATTCAGCAAACAGGTAAAGAGAATATTTGAACTTATCAGGTAGAAGCTGCTATCTTGATCTAGCACCACATTCTCATAACTAATTTACAAGGAAATGTGTAGCAGCTAGAGGGGAGAATTAACAATCAGATCTTGGAAGTTAAAGGGTACTAGACAAACAATGGTGAGCTAACATTATAACCTCGCCATCATTTATCTCGCTGGCCATGTTTAATCTTTACTCCCCACCCCCACCCCTCTCCTTATTTTTGACCATCGACCACCCCCCTGGTACAAATTTCTTTCTCTCCCCAGCCTTCCACTGCCATTAAAATCAAAGTTGGAGACTATAATTTTTGTTAAGAAATTACAGAACACTTGCTTGCCAAAATCACACCTGCTCTACAGGCTAAATTTTTGTGAATTAATGATTTGGGGCTGAACTGTTTTTACTTTGGGGGGCAAACTTGTATAGGTTGTAGGGGTAAACTTCCTGTAGGGAAAAATCTCCAGTTACTCTTTTAAAGCTTAAAAATTTGAACAAAATTGCTGTCCAGTATGTAATAAATATACTTGTATCATTGACAGGGTTATTTCAATACTTTGCACATAGAAGTCCATGAAAAGAATGTTGGTGTCACAATGATATGCCCTGGCCTAGTGTATTGAAACATTTTAAAAAATGCATATCGAGAGAATATTGAGGTATGTTAATGATATCCACCTTTCATACTATTATTTACTATATAAAATAAAAGCATGGTTGAACCAAATCAAGGGGAAATGTTGTTTTAATACGCACATTTAAAATCTCCTTCATAGCTGACTCATTCCTTCCCCCTCCTTAAGGTTAGGATTAGGTGCCTCTCAACCAATCAGATGCAAAACTTAAATCAATCCCAACTTGGTAACTTGCACTTTCCCACACTTCAAGGAGATTGCTTGTGTTACTCTGAGTTCTCATTGGGTAATGGTGATGTTAACCCATTAAGCCCCAATAGTGACCAGCATCTAATTTCTCCCAACAATATCACTACCTGATCAAATGTATAGATCATGAGAATAAATGAAATGATCACCAAAGATGAATCGTCTTGAAGTTTGAACAAATTCTCTCAATCAGTAAAATAAAAAACATAGAGAGAACAGTGACAAGAATATACATGTTGATATGGGATCTTAATTAAAGGGTTAACCTGTGTTCTGATTGGTTGTTGTGATTCATTTGGTTTTGGTTTTGAGATACTCAGTTGAAAAACTCTAGCAAAAGATGATTAAGCTAAGACATCAAATCTTCTAAGTTTTCTTTATTCCACAGGACATCTCAGGACATCTCTCTCTTGCACAATTGTATGACTTAAAAAAAAAAAAACTTTTTGTTCACTTTACAGACTCGCAGGGATCAAGTCTTTCCTGTGACAACCATCAAAACAGAACGATGCGTGCATCTTACTATTATTGCCATGGCAAATGCTTTGAATGAAGTGTGGATTGCTATTCCAAAACGAATAATAGAATTGTATCTTTCACAGTATCTACCACTTGTCAGGAACTGGTAAGGTAATTTATAAGCTATGGCAGTTGTATTACATCTGTTGTATTGCCTCTCCTGTCTCTCAGTACACTATGGTATTGGTGGAAAATGTAATTATACATCCTCCAATCAGGTCTACGTGGCTTCAGCCATTCAGCGAAATGTGGAGGTTTACCACGGAAAGAGGATTCCTCTTGAGTCCAAATGGCAGCTCATTGTTGGACGCCTTACAAGAGGCTCCTACAAGGCCAAATTTTCAATCACTGCGCTTGCTGTAAAAACTGACTCAAACGAAATTTTCCTTGCAGAAATTGTTTTGGTCATAGGAGCACCCTTCGAAAAGCCACATTCTGGGTGAACTAGGCGCACTCTTCTATGTCTCTTTGAATTTGAGACTCAGTACGACTTCAATAGCTGCGTATTCCGTTGAGCGAGCTAATAAAGAACGAATGAAACTGTGCTTACGAAATTTTTCGTTGTTCAAAGAACATTCTCTTTGAAAATTTTGATAAGAATTTATGAAATTTGCTGAAAATAAATAGGCGAAAGAGTCATGAAAAGTGGTTCTTTTTTTTCTTAAATATTGTTACTTGATTGAATATTATTTTCTTCCGTAACGGAAGGAAACAATTTTTTGCCTAATCAAGTTACGGGCATGCCATGGAGAGAACAGGTAAAATCAGTGGGTGGGCTTAATACTAGAGACAATCAGAAGGACTTTTCATGCCTGTGTGTTTGTCTGATAGACGTCATGACAGTTAGTTAGCTTGGGGTGAAAAAGATAAGATCAATTGCTATATATAGGTGGAATCAGGTAAATGCAGATGGGTGGAATCAAATCACCATGAGAGAGCACACTGTTCTTTGCAGTGGGAAATGGCTTTCATAGTACAAGCTTTAAAGGCATCTGAGCACTTTTCAGTCACTGCATTTATATGAAGCCCATTGCTCTGGTGTTCGCCACGCCATTATCTGGTGAGGAAAAATTTCCACACTTGATACTATCGTTCGGAAACAGTTAATACCAAATCTGATTCTAGAATCGCATGAGAAGCAGTCATCTTCATTGTCAGCGACCATGAAATTCTTGCTTGAGCATTTCTCCTATAAAAGCATTCAGCACTGAATCCTTCCTTACCACAGTAACACTAAAAAGATACTTGTAAACCAATAAGCGACTTTCACGAGTCACGACCCGGTAAATAGAGTCGGTCTGCTTGATGGTGACAATGAACCTGAGCTGTGGGTCGATCTATATACCAAGACAGATCTTTGAGAAGGAAGTGTTCAAGAATTGTCTCATTTTCATCAGTCCAATGCTTTGAGTGATAATCAAGGGTGGTCTGTCAAGGAATTAAAGATTCCGAAACTCATATCTTTTACTTGATTGAGTTATGATTAGGATATATTTCATAAGCACTGAATATATGGTACAAAACGATACTGTACAGCGGTGGAATGAGTGCGCATGCTCGGCGGATATGGCGCGTTCAAGGAGCATTTTGTGACTCTAGCGTGAATGATTTTCGTTGATGAACGAACAGAAAATCGTTTCACACTTTTTTGGACAGTAATTAATGTGAAACAAGGAAACAATTCATGGAGGTTGCGGTTATGGAAAGGTCTGAAGGTTAGGAAGCATTTTTTAAACTAAAGGTCATCGTAAGCAGTTTTAAATTTAGCCAGAAAGCAAAGGCAATAGCAGTCACTACGAAATTCGTTACCGTGTTACGGATGCTCTACTTAGTCCATAAATTCACATCTGTGATAGCAAATTTTTTTTCTGTTGAGTGAGATATGTTACGGGGAAGTTTCCAAGGATGTTATCTGTTTTGCAAAATGAAAGCAAACAATGGAAATTTTTAAAATGCCGCCATTTTTCCGCAATACTGTTACTGAAGAAATACTGTCGTTTCCATTCCTTTGCACACGTAAAATTTCTCGCGCGTTACAAGCATGCTAACTTATTTCGCCACTGTATCGAACAAAACTGAGTCTTGTGTAGCATGCGCAGTATGCCTCACCTCTTTCGCAGTTTTCTCCCCAATAACCATCTTGACACACACAGAGGTATTTTTTATATGTAAATCCCCTCAGGCACGTCCCATTAAACATGCAAGGATCACTGGAGCAAGGGCTCTGATAGGTACAAAAAAGGTGAAGGATAAATTATCTTAAGCTCTTTATAAAACCGATGATGGGAAAAAAAGTTACATCACAACCCCTCCACCTAGATGGTTTCATTGATTACTTGAAGTACCAGCGTGAGCTATCTTCTAAAATTAACTCTTGTTATCCTATTGATAAATCAATCCAGATGCTTTCAAAACGATTAAGACTTAACGCTGATGACCATCCATGTAATTTCATTTAACTTAACAAAGGAAAAAAAGGGGGGTCTAAGCTTTTCACCAAAGTGAGGACTGAAGTTGGTACATTTTTGGGATCGAACTACATTTGTGTACGTAACTTCGCAGCAGAGTATCAACATGGCTGGCTTTCGGGGTGAAAAGCTCTGTAACTTAATTTGTAACCTTGACCACACCACTAACCTCTTACCCCGGGCGGAAAAACTTCGCCGTTGTTTAAGTTTGCATGCTTTTGTCTCTCTCCGTGATCCAACAAAAGTTTTCGACAAGTGATCCTCTTTCTCAGCTCTGTCATCAGACAATCTGCAGAATTACATGGAGGTATACGTGATTTTTTCGGTAATCTTACCTCAGTACCAGTGTAGGTAAACCCATCTCGTGGTTTCAGGTCTTCAGGATGTCTAACGTGATCAGAATCGCTCAACTGACATAGCACTTGATCGTTTATTGATGGACCGATGTTAAATGATGCGCAGCTATTATCAATTACACACTTTCCTCTACAGGAATGACGCATACCCACGTGCAAAGTAATGTTTTTAATCACGTGACCCACGAGGGCGCGGCCATCTACTGATGGGGTGAATTTCACAGATCGGCAGGAATCTGCAAAGAAGTGGGATAGTGATATAAAGCAACGATAGGAGTAAAAAAAGTGAAAAAATATATGTATAACGAAGTGAATCTGACGAAATCATCAAATCGCTGTCCTCAATTAGTTACTGATCATGTGAGAAAAAGATTGTTTAAGACTCAAAAAGTAAACGTACCGGTTGTAAACGTTGTTGTGACAGGAGTTTCGAGCTAAGATGATTTTTGCACTTGGCGAGCATATTTTTTTATATATAAAAAGAGATGTTTTAGAAAAAGAAAGCGAGTGCCTCCCAAGCAAGTTGTACAATTCTGACTACTACGTTTTATCAAATGTTCTGTTTGTTTTTCATGTACGACTCCTTTCACATCTTAAACTCTTCAGTCACTTTTTCTATTTCAAGAAGAGTGGCATGGATAGCAACAGCACACGATTGAGTTGTGGCCTCCATTTCTATACCAAAGGGTATCAGTGCTATGGTGCGCAACCAGGAACAAAGAATTGTTCACCAATCCTTTTTTCAAACAGAAGTGCTGCCTCTACCATCCTTTCACTAAATGGAAATAGATGGGAAGGCCGGCGTACAAAAATCAGCAGATGTTCTCCAAAACAAAAAACAAAAAAACATACAAACAAACTAGGGAGCCGTGTCCCTAACGACCACTGGCGCGATTTGTTGTTCGCCTGCTTTCACTTGCCTCCTCTGACTCAGGGCCTGGAGCAACCTAAAAGCTAAGTGGTTTCACGGCAGTAGATTGAATAATTAAAAAGAGCAATTTTCGTTTACCTCTATGACAGCCGTACAGCTCTGCTCTCATTGAAATATGATATTTCCAAGCTACCGGTCGGAAACGAATGTAGCGCGCAGTGACTGGTGGGTTTAAGACGTTTACCACAACGGTGTCTTTGTCCGTGTTTCCATTAAACTCCTTAATAGGATAAATTAAGAATTAATAATAAATCAGCCCTTGAAAATATTTACTGATAGTGGATAAAATTCAAGAATTGGCAGCTTAGACCTGCCAGTTTTGATCAACACCCTAACTCCCAAGATCTGATTGGTGATTCTCCCTAATAGCTGCAATACATTTCCATGTAAATAACAGTTATGACAATTTGGTATCATATCATGATAAACACATATCTGTTAAGTTTGTCTGAGTATTCTCTTGAACTGCTTGATGGATAATGTATGGATATTAAAAAGAGAAGTTAAGTGTTGGTCACTTCTGGGTGTTAAGGAATTAACAAGAGGAATTAACTCTCTTTTCTGAGAGCTTTTCCTCTAGTTAAGCTGTCAAGTACGTTCGGTTCACTCGTGCTTCCAACTGATCTTGCTAAGGATATCAAAACCTTATATACATGTGGTCCACTTGGTACTCTTTCTTTTTAAACACATTTTTAAATTATTTTAATTATTCTGGCGAAAAGACGCATGCACGAACAAATGTATGGAAGTATACGTTCTGAGAACATTTGCATGAAATTTGCAATCTTACCTTATCGGCACTTTGTCCTTCTTCCTTGAAATATTGCAAGCTTCCTTCATCATTACCATACTGCAGTTTGTACTTTGTAACCCACTGATTATGTCCATTCCTTCCCTGCGTTCCTACGCGAGTAACTTTGGTCTGTTGATCTCTCAGATCAATCTGCAGCCACTGTTTATCATTATTTTTCCTCGTTGACCAGGCTCCTCGTTTTTCGGGGCCTTCTTCATGATGTAGTCTGCCATTTTTGGTGCTAAGACTGCTGTCCCATTGGGAAGAGGCGCTAATTTGACTGTCAGATATTGCACCATTTTCCATGCCAAGAGGGTACGTGTATTCGCATTCTAAAAGTTTATCCAGTAGTAAAAAAATAAGCACAAATACGTCTTCTAACGACAAAATAAATATCTTACGTTCAGAAAAATCCAGCCCCTGGAAGAACAGGTGCTTAATGAACATCTTCACATACAAATACTTAAGATACCGAAGGGAAAGGTTGTCTATCCTCTTAAAACCTCGAGAATTTATCGAGTGACGAAGATTGACAATTAAAGCAAATTTAGCACAGAAACTTCGTAGACACTTACATTAGGTTATTTACCTTCTGAAGCAGTGGTACAGTGGAAAAGATAACTTCCCCAGAAGAAAAACGATAAGGTGCGAGCTAACTCAAAATGGTGTTTCATTTTCAGCAATGATGCAGAATAATTAATCAGTTCTTTGATCGCAGTACAATCCACCAACCACAGAAAGTTGATAGATAGTGAGAGCCTGTTCATCAAATAACAATAAAGTCAGTTTACTTAGCCGGATAATAATTAACTTTTCCATTTACTTAACCTGAGGATAAATTTTGAGATAATATCAACTCTTTAAATTTGTTTTTCCCATTTTTTAGAGCGGAGTCACATCCTACTGTTTAAGGTACATATTAAGTATTCTGAGTTTGGCCAACATCTGCCCCAACCAAATTAACCAATCAGAACGAAGCAATGAAGCCTGAACGTGATGTTATCAAACCCTTTTTTTTTTCAATATCAGAGCTGTGAATTCTCACCTCAGTTTCCTATTTTTAATGGCCTAGAGTTTCTTGTATCCTCTTCCTTAATTTGATAATTCTCACACCAATTCATACTTAAGCAAGTACATTGTAAAGCTTTTTCGATTACATAGACGACTGCGTTCCGATTACATTGATTACGAAGTTGAGTATGCTTAAGGTCATGTCAGTTGTAGTAATAAAGTCTACTGTGGAACCAAAACGCTGTCTTATCCTTGACTTCCGTAAAAGTTAGATCACAGTGTACTAGGAAATCGTGACGAGTTTCCGTTTCCACTGCCGAGTTATCTCTACAAAGCTTTTTTTTCGCACATTTTTGTTGTGCCTTCTGCGAGAGTTCAGTTGTGCACGAAAACCTTATCGTCACACAATAGCGTCTTAAGACTATTACAAAAATGCAGAGTAGCGTAACATCACACCACAAAAAAATTATAATGATTTAAAAAAATAGAAAAAAATTATCATCAAGCCGTCGATTTTACGAACACCTTGGTTGTTTTCACGCAAATTCGTTAAATCGAGGTTTTCGATAAAACGAACCAGTTTTGCCACTCCCTCGGGCATTTTGTTAAATCGAGATTCCACTGTATATAGCAATTCAAATTGCACAGTTTCGGCATTACACGAAAAATGTTTCTGTCAGATAGCTGCAAACTTAGATATTAACTTTCTCTTTGTCTTCCCAGTAATGTAAAATATTTTTTTCACAATTTTTTTTCTGCGGTCTTTTGTTGACCGATTTCTTGTTTCACAGTAAAAATCTTATTTGTCTCGAACTATTCTCCTCCTTTACTATGATTTCTGTTACCTTTTTATTCCCGAGTTCTTCCCTCGCCCATGTTGTGAATATTGGGAATCGTTGCAAAAATCAACCAACAAAGTATTCTCTTTAAAAAAATTTACATTTTGAGAGTGTCTCCGCGTGTATCCCTGCATTGATAATAGAGACCAATTGAAGTATAAGAGGTAATTAAAGAAAAGATATCAGATATGTTATGTTATGATTACCCGACTATCTTCAACAGCTTGTGTTTCTTAAATTTTTTAATGTAATGTTTGACATCAAACTTGAAACGGTTTTCCTTACTTTTAAAATTCAGATTTCACTGTTGCGTTCAAGATGTGAAACGTAATTCCAGGAGACAATATTTTTCGATATTTGCTCTTAATTATTTAAAACAGACCCGACAGGTTGACGTTTTTTGTTATACAAGCTAAGAAATTATTAAGAGCGCTTGTCTGTAAAAATCAGACAAATTCTAAATTTCGCGGCAAGGGTGAAAAATTCTATTTCTTTCTTATTTTAATATTAGATAGGCTAGACTATAACTAAAATCACTGGATACTTTTTTTGGCAAAATATCTTTTTATTTCAGAGAAAAATACAAATAACAAAATTCCGTTAAAATCGTCATTTTTAGCAACAAATTATTGCACAAGTTTGAGGGCTTCGCATTCAAAAACGAATCACTATCTCGTCGTTTTAATACTCAAATCTTCTTTTTCAACCTCACAAGACCTCACTAAATGATTTTTGTAAACACTGCGTTCCTCTTTGCGTGTAAAATAATTTAATTTCGAAAGCATACATTTCTCTTCAGTAAAATTACTTTGTGAGTAAAGTTAATTTTCAGCATGTGCTAAACCTTCAAATGGATTAAGCTTTTGGCGGTAGAATAACGAAAAGATGTTCTCAATATTACTGTAAATATTACTTTGGGCAAATGATTGAAAGCGATACAAAAGCTTTTCAAAGTCCGTTAAAATGCAGTTATTTTACCTTTCGCGGTCAACATTCCAGTCGCAAGTCACACACATATTTTAATATGTCTCAACCCATATGAGGCCGGAAAATGTACATGGGTACACATTTCCAAATGCTCTAACCTCATTCGCCGTTGAAGAAAGATCCAAAGACCATTATATTGTGGTTATCTTGTCGCTCGTCGTATTTATAACGTCCGATGAAACTGCCTGTCAATCTGCGAACGGTCACCAACCTTTGACATCTTTCTGCACTGTGGCATCTTATCCAACGGTTCAGTTGACTGTGAGTGTTGTTCAGTTTGTGGTGCAGTAGATCTGATCGATGCTTTTAAAAGTGACACTACACACATGTTGCAGTCAACGTAGTGTTGTATACTGAGAGTCGTCACGCAATGCAAATCATATAATGGAAAGTTGTTTTTTAGGGGGTAGAGGAAGGGGAAAGTAAAAAGACGTCACTCTGCTACTCAGCTTTTTTGTCGCTGCGAACATCGAAATCTCTTACATGTCGCGGAGATCGGGCCTTTGCTAATACTCGCTGAAAAAGCTAAATTTAGTAACTGCTAAAAATAGTAAGCCTAAGTAAACCGCTTATGGTGATTACACTATGCCTATTGTTTGCTTAGAGGCGGGGCTTCGGACTTTGTTTTTCACAAATACACTAACTTAGGGCCTGTTTACATGGAGGTGGGGGACCCCAGGTAGGTGAGGTAACCCGCCTGTCCATATAAATTCTTATTTTATTTTGATCACGTTTACATGATAGGTGGGGGTGACCCGCCTAGGCGGGTTGCCCGGTCTGCTAGGTAGGGTAACCCGGTCAGCTGGGGTGACAGTTTGCCATTTAAGAGAGTGTCTCTGTAAGAGCGGTCCGGTCGATTTTGCTTGAGACACGGATTTCGCTCGTTTCTCGTGTGTTGTAAGACATTCATGTACCTATACTAAAACCACAATCAGTTTGATCGGATCTCTTTATTTTTCAGAGTTTTACGGAAATTAAATTTCACTCGAGCGAAGGCTTGTCGTGACACTTTTCAAGACTTTAATTTCATACAACTTTGGAGGACAATTTACAAAAAACTACGGAACTCAGCAAAAAACAAATACCACAGCCATGTATATTAACTCTATCTTATCTATCGAGGCGACTTTCGTAACCATCACGTGTCAATAAAGAAAACAGGAAGACTTGAAAGACACCTTATCGGTTCGCCTAAATCACACACGCCAAAACCGATCAAATTCAAGGTAAATTTTTGAAAAAGTGAGGCGTTCTTAACTGATCCAACTAACATAGCTAGGAAGTAGGTGCCATAGAAAAGGTAACTACAGAAAAAAACTTTGCAGCCCGACCTTTACGAGAACTTTATAACTCCGTGAACCTACCTAATTTTCGGCAATCTCCAAGTTTGGCCGCCATTTTGAGGGACTTGTCAACATGAAGCGTAACCGATATAAATCAAGCAGGTAGATTTAAAACCGTCAGAAATACATACGAAAGCAATTCAAATGAACTTTACTTTCAAAAATTTGAAATTGTTCGTTAAACTTACCATTCCCATGCGACCATTTCTTCCAACAATTCAATCACTACAACTTTCTGAATTCCCCTCGTCGATTCCACCGCAAGAAATAGCCTGTGCCACCCAAGCTTCGACTCGAATGTGAAGTACGAATCAAATAACATAACTGCTTCATCTTCGCGGCAATATCACGCTGGTATTTTAATTTTTCGAGCGACAAGAACGGTGATCAGAAGCGATCGGTTTGTTTACCTCATAGACGTGACCGCTGACCAGCTGCTGAGTGAAAACAGTACGGTTCAGTGGCGAGGGGCGGGGTGAGGGTGGTTCCGGGCAGATTATCAGAAGATTTTTGGGAACATTCGAACATATGCATTAAAGTATCATGATAAACATTAGGATTCTCAGCCTTAATGCGAAGGCATGCTTCGTGTTGCAGACAACTTTTATTTTACTTAGTATTCTTTTTTTATTTCAAATACATTTCGTTCCAAATAGGAATAGCATCAGTTCATAGATTTAAAAACAAATCTTTACCACGTAAATAAATGTGTTTAGATAATCGAGATAACCATTGAATCTCTTGTATCGCACCGGAAATAACGTGTCTTGTCTTTGCCCAACTCTGAGAGCGTGGAGCGGCAAAGACGCGAGATACGAGTCTCGAGTCTCGCGGCTTCTCCATGCTCACAGGATACGCGTGACCTCACTATCTTTAAGAAAAATAAGAGACTGCTCGAAGTCTGTATTCCGTTCAACCATTTCATAAGAGTGACGCGAGTCTTCAATTGAGTGAGAAAGTCACAAACCCATTCTTTACCTCACGAGCGTAACCACTGACCACTCACGAATTACAATAGGCTTCTCCTTTGACGCGGAAATTGAAATCGTATCGAATATACAAAGTTATAGTGAGTTCCTTTAGATCTCCCGAACTTGTATCGCGTTGGAAACAATTACAAGTACAGGAAGAAGTCGTTCATTAGCGAGACGTTCATTATGTCTCAGGACTCCTTTTTGAATAGCAAAGATGGAAAAAACTTTGGTTCATCGTGTGGCTTAAGTGGTTTGGTACGACTGTCTGAATGCAATGACGAAGTAAAACATCATTTGATAAGCTGCCACCTGTCTAAAGAGGTTTTTAAGTGAAAATGAGCAAATCTTGGCAAAGATTGGCCTATTTCACCTCGCTCAGGAGGATAAACAAAAAAATGTGGATTTGCTATAGGCATCGCCACACTCTGGGGAAGTTTTGGAGAAGTGCAAAGGTAACATGTCAGTATCCTGATCATGATGGTGTCAGGAAGTGTATCCAAGGCAGAGATATAATTACCTTGCATATGTCTCAGGACATTCAAAAGCTGTTTGGAGTTATTATTCCAGTTGAATCAGGTAGTCTTCAGTAACATTTTCTGTTATCTATTTTTGTCACGTGACATATCTGCTCGAAAAGAGAAGAAATTCTTTATTAGATGAAAGGTACTTAAGTGCACATCACGTTGAAAAAAAAATAGATCTATGTGTAAGTGCTTTTAATTACTGATGGAAATATGTACAATATTGCTCGGTTGATAATCAATAATGTTTTTGTAGAAGATCAAATTACCTGACAACGCAATATACTTACTCATGCGTACGGTTCACAATTATTTGCGGTCAGTTTTCCTCAGTTTGTATGATTCTCA